>NW_026622792.1:0-81085 GCF_023065955.2 Ursus arctos | reverse complement strand
ATACCCATCACCCGATTACCCCTTCCCCCATCCCCTCTGTTCTGTAACCCTGAGTTCATTTTTTTTTTAATGTTTAAGGAACATTTGTTTATCTTTTCCTATAAACTTATTCATGTATTTTGCCTATTTTCCTACCAAGTTTGGTCTTTTTTCTTCTTTAAGAACTCTGTATATATTAGGGATATATCTATGTCTGTTATATAAGTTGCAGAATTTTCACTCAATACCTCATTTGTAATATCTGACCCCCATTAACCTGCCTGGAGCTCATTTCTGAAGAAGGGCTCCTTATTCACACAAGCAAAACACGGGCAGAAGAAAATGGAACTCCTTTTTTTCAGATGTCAGGCACTGTTCTGGGTGCTTTGTGAACATTTTCTCATTTGCAACTTATGAAATACCTTTGAATATTATTTCTTTTTCAACATTTTATTTATTTATTTATTTATTTATATGTAAAATCTTTTTTATTATTATTAACATATAATGAGTTATTTGTTTCAGGGGTACAGATCAGTGGTTCATCAGTCTTACACAGTATACAGCGCTCACCACAACACATACCTTCCCCAATGTCCATCACCCAGCCATTCTATTCCCCTACCCCCCCTCCACTCCAGCAACCCTCAGTTTTTTTCCTGAGATTAAGAGTCTCTTATGGTTTGTCTCCCTCTCTGGTTTCGTCTTATTTCATTTTTTTCCTCTCTTCCCCTGTGATCTTCTGCCTTGTTTCTCAAATTCCACAGATCAGTGAGATCATATGATAATTGTCTTTCTCTGATTGACTTATTTTATTTAGCGTAATACCCCCTAGTTCCATCCACGTGGCTGCAAATGGCAAGATTTTGGTTTTTTTGATGGCTGTGTAATATTACATTGTATATGTATACCACATCTTCTTTATCTATTCATCTGTCAATGAACATCTGGGCTCTTTCCATAGTTTGGCTCTTGTGGACATTGCTGCTATAAGCACTGGCATGCAGGTGCCCCTTCAGATCACTACATTTGTATCTTTGGGGTAAATACCCAGATGTGCCATTGCTGGGTCATAGGATAGCTCTATTTTCAGCTTTTTGAGGAACCTCCATGCTGTTTTCCAGAGTGGCTGCACCAGCTTGCATTCGCACCAACCGTGTTAAGAGAGTTCCCCTTTCTCTGCATCCTTGCCAACATCTCTCCTTTCCTGACTTGTTAATTTTAGCCATTCTGACAGGTGTGAGGTGGTATCTCATTGTGATTTTGATTTGTATTTCCCTGATGCCAGGAGATGTGGAGCACTTTTTTCATGTGTCTGTTGGCCATTTGGATGTCTTCTTTGGAGAAATGTCTGTTCATGTACTCTGCCCATTTCTTGAGTGGATTATTTGTTCTTTGGGTGTTGAGTTTGATAAGTTCTTTATAGATTTTGGATACTATCCCTTTATCTGATATGTCATTTGCAAAAATCTTCTCCCATTCTGTCGGTTGTCTTTTGGTTTCGTTGACTGTTTCCCTTGTTGTGCAAAAGCTTTTTATCTTGATGAAGTCCCTTACCCGAAATGTATATGGCTAATGTGTTTTAGAATTCATTATTTTTCGGGGCACCTGGGTAGCACAGTCGTTAAGCGTCAGCCTTCGGCTCAGGGCGTGATCCCGGCGTTGCGGAATCGAGTCCCACATCGGGCTCCTGGGCTGGGAGCCTGCTTCTTCCTCTCCCTCTCCCCTGCTGTGTTCCCTCTCTCACTGGCTGTCTCTCTGTCACATAAATATATAAAATCTTTAAAAGAAAAAGAATTCATTATTTTTCAGTTTTTATAAAGGTGATATGGTATATGGAACCATGCTACTCCACTAGCAGGATCTGGAGTTGCATCTTGAAATCATACTAATAAATATTTCTGCATTGAAATATATGAATATTCCTACTGATTAGGAAAAATAAAGACTATAGATAGTTGCACTTCCTTTTTTTTTTTTTTTAACTGTGCTGTTAGTCACCATACAGCACTTCATTAGTTTTTGATGTGGTGTTCCATGATTCATTATTTGTGTATAACGCACAGTGCTCCTTGCAATACTTGCCCTCAGGGCTAATCCATCCCCTTACCCCCCTCCCCTCTGAAACCCTCAGTTTGTTTCACTTCCTGATAGGTCAGGTTATGCAGCCAAATGAGATATGAAAAGCACTTTTATTTTTCAGAGCTTCTCAGATTTTGGAATGGTGAATAAGAGATGTTGGAACTCTATCACCCTTATTTTATAAGCAGGGGAAAGGCGTTTTGGTGTTTGTTTTTTAACCAAATACATCCTTTGCCTTTCATCCTTTTCTTCTTTTTCTCTCTGTTTTGTTAAGAAGGGAGGAGGGAGCAAGCTGGAGAGCTTGAGGATTCAAGTAAGTACAATAAAAACTGTGGTATCTCTCCACTTCTCGTCTCTCCACCTTCCTGCAGCCAGGGTGAGACTTAGATGTACAGCCCCTCTGGTAGCCCAAAATTCTTTATAACCAATATTTAACCAATATTCTTTATACACTTGTTCAACATGTGTTTGGAGGAAAGGCTGTTTGCTGTATGGCGGAAGGATGAAAAAGAAATATTTGGTGACAGTGTGCAGCCTCATCCCCAGAGTTCCAAGCAAAGCAGCTCTGCCCCCAAACTTGCATGCCCCTGTCAGTCAGAAGGAAAGCTTTGCAGTTGGTCTGATCTGCTTTCCTTAGGTGGGTGGTTAGCAACTACCTCCTTTCACTCATGTGTCTTTTATGGGATTCTTCCACAGTATCCCAAATTACTTCCAGCCACACACTCTCAGTCTCTCTGAGAGGAATTATGATACTGCATGCTTCTTTGTCTTATTACTTTTCTGGTTCCCTTAACAGATTATGCCCCAAACAAATATGCTGGAGGCCCTGGTCTGTAATGAAATATTTTGCCAAAAGGTCTTGTTTTGCTTCATTATCTCCACTTATCCGGCTACACAGGGCCTCCTCTATGTTGTGGAGTTTTATGGTTTTCATGTTTTATATGACCTATCACCTTTTTCCATCAAAACCAAACTATCCTGTTTCCTTGTGCCTCAGAGCACTGCTGAAAATCTAGTAAGCGATTTCCAGTATAGAAGAATGACTGGATTAGTGCCATTCCTCCCACAGTTCTGATCTTTGCAATGATAGCTTAACTCAAAAGTGCTCTAATGGTAAACAGGTATTTTAGGCCATACCATTTAGGTGGAAGGACTGCAAATTGAGGACTTTTAATTTCATAATCAGCACACCTATGCTCAGTTTCAGTCAGTTAGGTGTCTGACTCTTGATTTTGGCTCAGGTCATGATCTCATAGTTGTGGGATTGAGCCCTGTGTCAGGCTCCACACTCAGTGGGGAGTCTGCTTGAGATTCTCTCTTCCTCTACCCCTACTCCCGATCTTGTGTGCTCTCTTTCTTGCTTTCTCTCTCTCTCAAATAATAAATAAACTTTTAAAAAAATCAGTCAGAAAAAGATAAACATTCAGATTTTAAAATGGGAAAAGACAGTAAACATAAGAAAAACTTCAATCTTACTAGTAATCAAAGAACAAGTAAGATTAACATGAAATATTTTTCACTTCTCACATTGGCAAAGAGTTAAAACCTGATAATATCCAGTGTTACTTTTTCCTTTACTGTCTGAAAGGGTTTTTGTAATTTTGGTGTTATTTCTTCCATAAATGTTTGATAGGATTTGCCAGTAAAACTACTTGGGTCTAGGGCTTTCTTTCTGGTAAGGTTGTTAATAATTATTTCAGTTATTAAAATAAATGTTGGAGCATTCAGATTTTTGTTTTATTTTGTGTGGTAAGTTACATTTTTCAAGGCATCTTTCCATTTCATCTATGTTGTTGAATTTGTTGACATAAGACTGTTCATTGTATTTTCTTGTTATCTTTTTTAAATTTTTTTTTATTTATTTTTAAAGATTTTATTTATTTATTTTGACAGAGATAGAGACAGCCAGCGAGAGAGGGAACACAAGCAGGGGGAGTGGGAGAGGAAGAAGCAGGCTCAAAGCGGAGGAGCCTGATGTGGGGCTCGATCCCATAACGCCGGGATCACACCCTGAGCCGAAGGCAGCCGCTTAACCGCTGTGCCACCCAGGTGCCCCTGTTATCTTTTTTTTAAAAAAAGATTGATTTATGTATTTTATTTTTTTATTTTTATTTTTTTTAATAATGATTTTTTATTATATTATGTTAGTCACCATACAGTACATCCCCGGTTTTCGATGTAAGGCTCGATGATTCATTAGTTGTGTATAACACCCAGTGCACCATGCAATATGTGCCCTCCTTACTACCCATCACCGGTCTATCCCATTCCCCCACCCCCCTCCCCTCTGAAGTCCTCAGTTTGTTTCTCATAGTCCATAGTCTCTCATGTTTCATTCCCCCTTCTGATTACCCCCCCTTTCTTTATCCCTTTCTTCCCCTACCGATCATCCTAGTTCTTATGTTCCATAGATGAGAGAAATCATATGATAGTTGTCTTTCTCTGCTTGACCTATTTCACTTAGCATTATCTCCTCCAGTGCTGTCCATGTTGTAGCAAATGTTGAGAACTCGTTCTTTCTGATAGCTGAGTAATATTCCATTGTATATATGGACCACAATTTCTTAATCCGGTCATCTGTTGAAGGGTATCTCGGTTCCTTCCACGATTTAGCTATTGTGGACATTGCTGCTATGAACATTGGGGTGCATATGGCCCTTCTCTTCACTACGTCTGTATCTTTGGGGTAAATACCCAGTAGTGCAATGGCTGGATCATAGGGTAGCTCAATTTTGAACTGTTTAAGGGACCTCCACACTGTTTTCCAGAGTGGCTGTACCAACTTGCATTCCCACCAACAATGTAGGAGGGATCCCCTTTCTCCACATCCTCTCCAACAATTGTTGTTTCTTGCCTTGTCTATTTTTGCCATTCTAACTGGCGTAAGGTGGTATCTCAGTGTGGTTTTGATTTGAATTTCCTTGATGGCTAATGATTTTGAACATTTTTTCGTGTGTCTGTTAGCCATTTGTATGTCTTCATTGGAAAAGTGTCTGTTCATATCTTCTGCCCATATTTTGATTTGTTTATTTGTTTCTCGTGTATTGAGTTTGAGAAGTTCTTTGTAGATCTTGGATACCAGTCCTTTATCTGTAGTGTCATTTGCAAATATATTCTCCCATTCCGTGGGCTGCCTCTTAGTTTTTCTGACTGTTTCCTTGGATGTGCAGAAACTTTTAATCTTGATGAAGTCCCATAAATTCATTTTATCTTTTGTTTCTCTTGCCTTTGGGGATGTGTCATGAAAAAGGTTGCTTTGGCCGATGTCATAGAGGTTGCTGCCTATGTTGTCCTCTAGAATTTTGATGGATTCCTGTCTCACATCGAGGTCTTTCATCCATTTGGGGTTTATTTTTGTGTATGGTGTGAGATAGTGGTCAAGTTTCATTCTTTTGCATGTAGCTGTCCAATTTTCCCAGCACCATTTATTGAAGAGACTGTCTTTTTCCCACCGGATGTTTTTTCCTGCTTTATCAAATATTAGTTGCCCAAAGAGCCGAGGGTCCATTTCTGGGCTCTCTATTCTGTTCCATTGGTCTATGTGTCTGTTTTTGTGCCAGTACCATGCTGTCTTTGTGATCACAGCTTTGTAGTACAGCTCGAAATCCGGCATTGTGATGCCCCCAGCTTTGTTTTTCCTTTTCAACAGTTCCTTGGAGATTCGGGGCCTTTTCTGTTTCCATACAAATTTAAGGACTGTTTGTTCCAGTTCTTTGAAAAATGTCCTTGGTATTTTGATCGGGATAGCATTGAAAGTGTAGATTGCTCTGGGTAGCATGGACATTTTAACTATGTTAATTCTTCCAATCCATGAGCATGGAATATCTTTCCATCTTTTTATGTCTTCCTCAATGTCTTTTAAGAGTGATTTATAGTTTCTAGAATAAAGGTCCTTTACGTCTCTGGTTAAGTTAATTCCAAGGTAACGTATGGTTTTTGGTGCTATTGTAAATGGGATGGATTCCCTAATTTCTCTTTCTTCGGTCTCGTTATTCGTGTATAGAAATGCAACTGATTTCTGAGCATTGATTTTGTATCCTGCCACGTTACTGAATTGCTCTATAACTTCTAATAGTTTGGGAGTGGATTCTTTTGGGTTTTCCATATAGAGTATCATGTCATCTGCAAAGAGAGACATTTTGACTTCTTCTTTGCCAATTTGAATACCTTTGATCCCTTTTTGTTGTCTGATTGCTGTTGCAAGGACTTCTAGTACTATGTTGAATAATAGTGGCGAGAGTGGGCATCCTTGTCGAGTTCCTGATCTTAAGGGAAAGGCTTCCAGCTTTTCCCCATTGAGAATAATATTTGCAGTAGGCTTTTCATAGATGGCTTTTATGAGATTGAGAAATGTACCTTCTATTCCTACACTCTGAAGGGTTTTAATCAGGAAAGGATGCTGTATTTTGTCAAATGCTTTTTCGGCATCGATTGAGAGGATCATATGGTTCCTGAGTCTTTTCTTGTTGATATGATGTATCACGCTGATTGATTTGCGAATATTGAACCACGCTTGCATCCCAGGTATGAATCCCACCTGGTCATCATGGATAATCCTTTTAATGTACTGTTGGATTCTATTAGCAAGTATCTTGTTGAGGATTTTGGTGTCCATATTCATTAGGGAAATCGGTCTGTAATTCTCCTTTTTGAGGGGGTCTTTGCCTGGTTTGGGGATCAAGGTAATATTGGCCTCATAGAATGAGTTTGGTAGCTTTCCTTCTGTTTCTATTTTTTGAAATAGCTTTAGGAGAATAGGTATTATTTCTTCTTTGAATGTTTGGTAGAATTCCCCAGGAAAACCGTCCGGGCCTGGAGTTTTGTTATTTGGAAGGCTGTTTATCACTGACTCAATTTCTTCATAATTAATTGGCCTGTTTAAGGAATCAATTTCTTCCGGTTTCAATCTTGGTAGTTTATAGGTTTCCAGGAAGGATTCCATCTCTTCCAGATTGCTTAGTTTATTGGCATATAGCTGTTGATAAAAATTTCTAATAATCCTTCCAATTTCAATGGTGTTCGTCGTGACCTCTCCTTTTTCATTCATAATTTTAATAATCTGGGTCCTTTCTCTTTTCTTTTGGATAAGTCTTGCCAGTGGTCTGTCAATTTTATTGATTCTCTCCAAGAACCAGCTTCTAGTCCTGTTGATCTGCTCTACTGTACTTCTGGTTTCTGCTTGATTGATTTCAGCTCTAATTTTGGTCAACTGCTTCCTTGTGCGTGGATTAGGCCTGTCCCTCTGTTGCTGTTCCAGCTTCTTGAGGTGAGAATATAAAAACTGCATTTTAGATTTTTCTATTCTTTTGAGTGAGGCTTGGATGGCTATGTATTTCCCCCTTAGGACTGCCTTTGCAGTATCCCATAGGTTTTGGACTGTTGTATTTTCATCCTCATTGGTCTCCATAAATTGTTTAATTTGATTTTTGATTTCCTGGTTTATCGAGTCATTCCTGAGCAGGATGGTTCTTAGTCTCCAAGTGTTTGAGTTTCTTCCAAATTTTTCCTTGTGGTTGAGTTCCAATTTCAGAGCATTGTGGTCTGAGAATATGCAGGGGATAATTTCAGTCTTTTGGTATCGGTTGAGACCTGTTTTGTGTCCCAGAACATGGTCTATTCTTGAGAATGTTCCATGGGCATTAGAATAGAATGAGTATTCTTTGGTTCTGGGGTGTAGTGTTCTATATATATCTATGAGGTCCAACTCGTCGAGTATGGCATTCAAAGCCTTTGATTCTTTGCTTAGTTTTTGCCAGGGTGTTCTGTCTATTTCTGATAGTGGAGTGTTGAGGTCCCCTACTATTAATGTTTTTTTATTTATATTTCTCTTTATTTTGGTTAAGAGTTGGCTTGTGTATCTTGCTGCTCCCCTGTTGGGGGCATATATATTTATAATTGTCATATCCACTTGTTGAATACTTCCCTTAAGAATAATATAGTGCCCTTCTGCGTCTCTAACTATAGTCTGTAGTTTAAAATCCAATTTATCTGATATGAGAATTGCTACCCCAGCTTTCTTTTGAGGTCCATTTGCGTGAAAGATGGTACTCCATCCCCTTACTCTCAGTCTGAATGCATCTTTGAGTTTGAAATGAGTCTCTTGTAGACAGCAAATGGATGGGTCATGTCTTTTTATCCAATCTGCAACCCTGTGGCGTTTTATGGGATGGTTCAAACCATTTACATTAAGATTGATTACTGAGAGATATGATTTTAATGTTGCCATGTTGCCAGTAAAGTCTTTGTTTGTATTGGCTGTGACTTTCTGTTCTGTATCACTCTTAGGGCCTTTTTACTTTTATAGAACCCCCCGTAATATCTCCTCTAGGGCTGGTTTCGTGGTTACAAAATTGGTTAGTGACTGGCGATTCTGAAATGTCTTTATTTCTCCATCAATTCTGAATGACAGCCTTGCTGGATAAAGGATCCTTGGCTGCATGTTTTTCTCTGAAAGAGCTTTAAAAATGCTCCCCCAACCCTTTCTCTCATTCCAGGTCTGTGTAGACAGGTCTGACGTAATTCTGATGCCTTTGCCTTGGTACGTGAGAAATTTCTTTGCCCTGGCTGCTTTCAATACTGTATCCTTGCATCTAATATTTGCGAAATGCACTATGACGTGACGTGGCGTAGGTTTGTCGTGGTTGAGCTTGGGAGGGGTCCTCTCTGCCTCTTGGACACGAATGTTTGTTTCCCTCGCTAGATTAGGGAAGTTTTCAGCTACAATTTGTTCAAATATCTCTTCTAGGCCTCTGTTTTTCTCCACCCCCTCGGGGATGCCGATGATTCTAACATTGGATCGTTTCATTGAGTCAGTAATCTCCCGTAACCTACATTCGTGGGCGTGGATTTTTTTAAGACCATCTTCTATTTTCATTTTTTCCTCTATTAACCCATCCTCCAATTCACTAACCCTGCTTCACTTCCTCTGCTTCTGCGACCCTGGCCGTCAGAGCCTCTAGTTTTGCCTGCATTTGGCTCATAGAATTTTTAATTTCTGTCAGATTCGCTCTCATTTCTGTCCTTAGGGATTCTATATTCTCAGTAACCTTTTCGTTAATAGTTTTTTCAATTCTACTCATCATTTTGACCATCGTTACTCTGAATTCCATTTCTGATACTTTGGTTACATCCATATCCATTATTTCTGTGGCAGAGGCCATAGACTCACTGTCTTTTCTTTGCTGGGGGGGGCTTCTCCTTCTTGTCATTCTGATGAAGAGAGGTTGCGGGGTTTCTAGAGCCCAAATTATTGACTGGGTCCCCGGCCGTGCCCCTTGTTTTATAGGGATATTAGGGATGTGGGCTTCTTCTTTAAAGATTTTATTTATTTATTTATGTGGCAGCCAACCAGCGAGAGAGGGAACAGAAGCAGGGGAGTGGGAGAGGAAGAAGCAGGCTCCCAGCGGAGGAGCCCGATGAGGGACTCCTTTCCGGAACGCCGGGATCACGCCCTAAGCCGAATACAGGCGCTCAACGACTGCGCCACCCAGGCGCCCGGGTTGTGGGCTTCTTGATTTTTCAGCCTGCCTTCTGGGGGAGGGGTCTGCCGCGCCGATACTCAGGCAGCCCTGTTTGGGTAGAGTCTCGGCGTCCCGGCGAGGGGGGATGGGGATGGGCACTCCCTGAGCCGGTATTTCCAGGCTTTTGTTGTCTGGCGGCTTTCCCTGGCGGTTTGCTGTGCCTCTTCTGAGAGTCAGAGCAGCAGCGGCCAAATTTCAGCCTCTGTCACGGAACAGAGGGATTGCGGCCCGTTCTCTACTAATGTTCTGGCCACTTTAACTCTGTTTCTGTTGGTGCTGCTCAACCCTGCAGCGTCCCGGGATGTGCGCCCCACACCCGGCGTCCCAGCCCTCACTTCCAGGGCCGGCGCGTCTCTGTCCTTTGTGTTTCTAATGCCGCCAGCCGCCAGCCGCCCCGCGCCCGCTCCCGGATCTCCCGGTCTCAGTCTGGATCCAGTGAGCGCACCGGGATTCCGGTGTTCCGCGAGATGCCTGGTGGCACGCACCCGGCTCACGGTCTCAGTCTGCTGTTTTGCGGGTGCAGTCCGTGAGCCCCACCCACTCTCCCGTGCAAGTGGCTACCGCTTCCCAGCGCCCGAAGGCGGCGGCTCCCTCCCCCTTCCATTTATCTTCCGATATCTGTGCACGGTTTCATGTCTCCCCGCTTCGTACCTCAATACTCAGCGCCGGAGATGTTCATTTGTAGAGATCCAGATGCGTCTTCCTGCGTCTCAGGCTGGTTCCGTGGTTGTTTAGGCTGGTCTGGTACCTATCCAGCTCGACTCGGAGGACCGGCTGAAAACGGTGTCTCCTACTCCTCCGCCATCTTAACTCCCTGATTTATGTATTTTAGAGAGAGAGTGTGAGAGATCAGTAGAGGGGTAGAGGGAGAAGGAGAAAGAGAATCTCAAGCAGGTTCCCTCTTGAGTGCAGAGCCGGACGTGGGGCTCTATCCCATGACCCTGAGATCACAACTTAAGCCAAAACCGGCTGAGGCCAACACTTAAACAACTGAGCCACCCAGGCGCCCATATCTTTTTAATATGTGTAAAATCTATAGTGATAACTCTTTTTTTTATTTCTGATATCGGCACACAAAAAAATTTTATGTTGAAGGATGATTGTCCAAGTGTTTTGTAAAGTAAAAAACTGAAAAACAAAACAAAAACCAACCTCCAACAATAAGGGATTAGTAAATTAAAAAATTTTATCATCTTGACAGAATGAACTACTACATGGCCCTTAAAATTATATGAAAACTATGATGAAATAATACTGCATGCTTACCAGGACGACTAAAGTTTAAAAGATTCATAATAACAAGTGTTGTTGAGGGTATGGAGTAAATAGAACTTTTTATAAAAGTTTTTCTTTAAATTCCAGTTAGTTAACATATAGTATAATATTAGTTTCAGGTATAGGATTTAGTGATTCAACACACCAAACAACATCCAGTGCTCATCACAACAGTACGCTCCTTAATCCCCATCACCTATTTCACCCAACTGCCCACCCATCCCTGCACCTCAGGTAACCATCAGTGTGTTCTCTGTAGTATGTCTCTTTCTTGGTTTGCCTCTCTCTCTTTTTCCTTATGCTCATTTGTTTTGTTTCCTAAATTCCACACATGAGTGAAATCATATGATATTTGTCTTTCTCTGACTGACTTATTTCACTTAGCATAATTATGCAAATGGAACTTTTATTCAACTTTTATTCAAATTCCACTGTGGTAGGAGTATAAACACAGCATCTCTATTTTATTCCTGATTTTAGTAATTTGAGTCTTCTTTTTATTTTGATCATCCTTTCTAAAGATTAGTCAATTTTGTTAATCTTTTCAAGAAATACTTTTTGTTCAGTTGATTTTCTTTTGTTCTTTTTTTCCTTTGTACTGTAGTTGACTTTCCTTATTGTTTTTTTATTCTCTATTTCATTTATTTCCTACTGTGAACTTTATAATTTCCTTCCTTATGGCTGCTTTGGATTTAGTTTTCTCTTTTTTTTTCCAGTTTCTTAAAATGAAAGATTAGGCTATTGACTCATGATCTTTCATAGTTTTTGAATGTAGGCATTTACAACCATAAATTTCCCTCTTAGCACTGCTTTAGTAGCATACCATAAGTTCTGGTATGTTGTATTTTGTTTTCATTCATTTCAGGGTATTTTCAAATTTCTCTTGTAATTTCTTCTTGGACCCATTCATCATTTAGTAGTGTGTATTCACGTTGATTTTTCCATATTTGTAAATTTTTCAAATTTCTTTATGTTGTGGATTTCCAATTTTATTCCATTATGATTAGAGAACATGCTTTTTATTATTTCAATCTTTTTAAATTTATTGAGAGTTGCTTCCTGGCCTAACATATAGTCTGTTTTGGAGAATATTTTTTGTGCACTTGAGGAAAATGTGTGTTCTGCTGTTGTGGGGTAGAATTTTCTATAGATCTATTCATTCTAGTTGATAAAATAAAGGAAATTTTCAACTTTTCATGTATGTGGGCCCTGCTTCTGGGCTTCTAGGAAAGCTATACCTTAACTTTTACCAAGGTCAAAATGACTAAGCAAAACCTCTAAGCGTGGGCTCAGTTTCTGTCCCCAGCACACATTGTATATCTGTTTTATTAAAAATATTACCAAAAAGGAAAATTCCAAACTAAAGAAAAAGAAAAAAAACAAAACAAAACCCTAGTCCCCATAAGATTAAAGTCCTACAGCCTTGCTGCACATACTAAAAACATAAGATAAAGTCTGTAACTTTCTGGAATGTTCTTGGTTATGATGATTTATAACTCTTTATATAAAAAACCCATATATAACCCTGCACCAAATGTTCCTTCCTTGGAGTATTTTCTTCTTTGTGAAGATTATGTATCCTGGACAGGTATCTTGGGCTCAAATAAAATTCTTCTCCTTTCTCTTTAAAATTTTTAAATAGGTTTGTTTATTTTATGTCAACATAGTTGTTTTACAGTGTTATTCAACTCTCCTATTTCCTTGTTGATCTTTTGTCTAGTTGTTCTAGTGATGATTAATAAAACTGGGGTATTGAAATAGCCAACTGGGGAATATACTTTTGAATACAAAAATAAACTTTATAGTAATGAGACTGCTTTTCTTGGTGACCCTTTCCCAAAGAATTATCATAAAATATTTTTAAGCAGAAGCTATACTGTTAAAACAAAGGTATAGGCTCCCCGCCCTCCCCCAGTTATTTGCGGTGGGAAGGTGAATGTTGTGCTACCTTCTTACAGAATTCTTTCCTGATTCTCTAGCTGAAAGAAGTTTCTCTTCCTTCTGAACTCCTTAGCAATTTATCTAGGATCTTCCTGATTGCATTAAATTGCTCCTTCATTGATCTCATCTCCCCTAGGGGTCTTTCAGCCACTCTAAGGGTAAGAACATTGTCTCATTCACCTTTATAACACTGGCATCTAGCTCAGTGATTTTCATTCTCTAGACTTTTGATAACATTTCAGTATAAGTGTTAAGAAGAAACATATTAGAGGTCCCTGGGTGGCTCAGTTTCTTAAGCACCCAATTCTTGATTTCCACTCAGGTCATGATCTCAGGGTTGTGAGATTGAGCCCAGCTTTGGGGCATGGAGCCTGCTTAAGATTCTCTCTCTCCCTCTCCATCTGCCTCTGCTCCCCACTCATGCACTCTTAATCAGTCTCAAAAAAAAAAAAAAACCCAAAAAAATAAAAACCCCAAAAAACGAAAAACCTATATCATTGCTATTTGCCCAAATAGTGGTTTTTAAAATGTATTGTTTTACAGGGCGCCTTGGTGGCTCAGTCAGTTAAGCATCTACTTTCAGCTCAGGTCATGATCTCTGAGTCCTGGGATCAAGCCTTACGTTGCACTCCCTGCTCAGCAGGGAGCCTGCTTCTCCCTCTTCCTCTCCCTTTGCCCTCCCCCCAACCATCTGTGTGTGTGATCTCTCTCTCAAATAGATAAATAAAATCTTTTTTAAAAAGTATTTTTACTGTCCATGCTACCCAGAGCAATCTACACTTTCAATGCTATCCCGATCAAAATACCGAGGACATTTTTCAAAGAACTGGAACAAATAGTCCTTAAATTTGTATGGAACCAGAAAAGGCCCCGAATCGCCAAGGAACTGTTGAAAAGGAAAAACAAAGCTGGGGGCATCACAATGCCGGATTTCGAGCTGTACTACAAAGCTGTGATCACAAAGACAGCATGGTACTGGCACAAAAACAGACACACAGACCAATGGAACAGAATAGAGAACCCAGAAATGGACCCTCAGCTCTATGGGCAACTAATCTTTGATAAAGCAGGAAAAAACATCCAGTGGAAAAAAGACAGTCTCTTCAATAAATGGTGCTGGGAAAATTGGACAGCTACATGCAAAAGAATGAAACTTGACCACTCTCTCATACCATACACAAAGATAAACTCCAAATGGATGAAAGACCTCGATGTGAGACAGGAATCCATCAAAATCCTAGAGGAGAACATAGGCAGCAACCTCTACGACATTGGCCAAAGCAACCTTTTTTCATGACACATCTCCAAAGGCAAGAGAAACAAAAGATAAAATGAACTTGTGGGACTTCATCAAGATAAAAAGCTTCTGGGGCACCTGGGTGGCACAGCGGTTAAGCGTCTGCCTTCGGCTCAGGGCGTGATCCTGGCGTTCTGGATCGAGCCCCACATCAGGCTCCTCCGCTATAAGCCTGCTTCTTCCTCTCCCACTCCCCCTGCTTGTGTTCCCTCTCTCGCTGGCTGTCTCTATCTCTGTCAAATAAATAAATAAAATCTTTAAAAAAAAAAAAGATAAAAAGCTTCTGCACAGCCAAGGAAACAGTCAAAAAAACTAAGAGGCAGCCCACGGAATGGGAGAATATATTTGCAAAGGATGCTACAGATAAAAGACTGGTATCCAAGATCTACAAAGAACTTCTCAAACTCAGTACGTGAGAAACAAATAAACAAATCATAAAATGGCCGAAGATATGAACAGACACTTTTCCAATGAGGACATACAAATGGCTAACAGACACATGAAAAAATGTTCAAAATCCTTAGCCATCAGGGAAATTCAAATCAAAACCACACTAAGATACCACCTTATGCCAGTTAGAATGGCAAAAATTGACAAGGCAAGAAACAATTGCTGAAGAGGATGTGGAGAAAGGGGATCCCTCCTACTTTGTTGGTGGGAATGCAAGTTGGTACAGCCACTCTGGAAAACAGTGTGGAGGTCCCTTAAAAAGTTAAAAATGGAGCTACCCTATGAAATAGCCATTGCACTACTGGGTATTTACCCCAAAGATACAGATGTAGTGAAGAGAAGGGCCATATGCACCCCAATGTTCATAGCAGCATTGTCCACAATAGCTAAATTGTGGAAGGAACCGAGATACCCTTCAACAGATGACCGGATTAAGAAATTGTGGTCCATATATACAATGGAATATTACTCCGCTATCAGAAAGAACGAGTTCTCAACACTTGCTGCAACATGGACGGCACTGGAGGAGATAATGCTAAGTGAAATAAGTCAAGCAGAGAAAGACAATTATCTTATGATTTCTCTCATCTATGGAACATAAGAACTAGGAAGATCGGTAGGGGAAGAAAGGGATAAAGAAAGGGGGGTAATCAGAAGGGGGAATGAAGCATGAGAGACTATGGACTCTGAGAAACAAACTGACAGCTTCAGAGGGGAGGGGGTGGGGGAATGGGATAGACTGGTGATGGGTAGTAAGGAGGGCACGTATTGCATGGTGCGCTGGGTGTTATACGCAACTAATGAATCATCGAACTTTACATCAGAAACCAGGGATGTACTGTATGGTGACTAACATAATATAATAAAAAAACATTTTAAAAAAAGTATTATTTTACATGTGGTTAAAAGTATGGACTGTGGAGCTGGGGTCGAGATGGCAGCATGGAAGAGTCCTGAACTCACCACCTCCCATGAATACAATTCTACAGCTGCATATGGAACAGTTCCCTCTGAAAATAACCTGAAAATTAGCTGAACAGTGTCTCCACAACAAAGGATAAAAGGGCCACAAGTAAGTAGGTAGGAAAGGCAGAGACACGGTCTCACAAGAAACCCTACCACAGATGTGGTGACCCATAGTCAGGAGGATCTCATAATACAGAGGATGTCCTTGAGGAGTGAGGGGTTTGTGACTCATATCAGATACTCCAATTCTTGGGACCTACACCAGAAAGATGAGCCTCTGAAGCATCTCACCTTATACAAAATAAGGCTTACTTCCTGAAGAACCATAGGGCTTTAAGGAAAAGGAAATCTGCTCTAAATGGGCTCACATACAAATGCACATTCACCTGGGACCCAGCACCAAAGCAAGAATTTGAAAGTTGCCTAGACCAAATGCAAAGGGGACTCGTTTGTTAATCTTAAAGCTTCTACCAGAGAGGCAGGAATTCATAGGGACTCTCTATAGGGATAAAGGTGCTGGCAGGCACCATTTTTGCATTCTCCTGCCTTGTAGGTACCAGTGCTTCTGGGCCATTTTTGCAACCTCCACACTCCCAGCCCACTAACTCCAGTGGGAGGGCCTTACTTGGCACATCCCAGCTGTAGCCGACCATCCCAACCAGGCTGGCTGAGCATGCTGTCCCCATGCACCACAGCATGGCCTATTCTGCCACAGCCAGCAGGCACATGCAGCCCACACAAGGGATGCCTCTTGGGCACCTGGCTTTGGTGGCCAGGAAGGATTGCAGGGTCTGAAATAATCAGAGAGATAGCGCTTGACCGGCTGTCTTCCCCAGGGCACTGCACAAACAGCAGACAGAAACATACCCCAGTCTTTGTGGAAAAGGCCTATTTTCTTGTCCTGAAGCTTCAGCGTGAGGGGCAGGCTTTAGGTGTGTCACACATCTAGAAGTTCCGGAGGAGCTCCCAGGGAACATGGGTAGAAAGATACCATATTAGCATCCTTCCTTGGCCTTGCCACAGTTTGCTGACATCTCCCAGAAATGAGCTTATACACAGTATAAAGCCACAATTTTTGCTACTATTGCCCAGAGGACACCCCCAGAACTCCTGTTCTGGAAGTCATCAGGGTTTACAATTGTGGACTCACGAGACTGCATATATTCACATGCTTTAAAAGCTGCTGCCTTAGGATCTGGCTTACAATTAGCCGGAAACTAGGTGACACCTGAGATCCCTCCTTTTGGAACAGTGACAGGTCTTAGCACACCCTCAACAACTGGGATCTATCAAGAGCAATCAGGTTACTTAGACAATTACAAAGGTCCAAGAAATAAAACCCAGAGCAAGGTTGAATGATAACTTTCATCTTCTATAGCCACTCCTTCAAGACTGGGAGAAATTGCTGTTTCACCTAATACATAGAAACAAACACAGCAGGTAATGAATCATGGAACTTTACTTCAAAAACTAGGGGTGTACTGTATGGTGACTAACATAATATAACAAAAAATTATTATTAAAAAAAAGAGAAAGAAATAGACCTTAATGAAATGGAACTAAGTAAACTACCTGATAAAGAGTTGAAAGTAATGGTCATAAAGATGTTTACCAAACTTGGGGGAAGAATGAATGAACACAGTGAAAGTTTCAGTAAAGAGATAGAAAACATGATAAAGTAGCAAACAAGTCACAGAGCTGAAAAATACACTAGATGGGCTCAATAGCAGAATAGACAAAGGAGAAGAATGGATCAGTGACCTGGAAGATAGGGCAGGGGAAAACACCCAAAAGGGCAGTGAAAAGAAAAAAGAACTTTAAAAAGTAAAGCTAGATTAAGGGAACTGTGGGGCAACATCAATCTTAATAACATTCACATTATAAGGATTCCAGAAGGAAAAGAGAGAGAGAAAGGAGTGGAAAATTTATTTGAAGGAGAAATAAAGAGTTTTCCAGACTGTTATATATATGCAGTATGTTGTATGTGAAGCTTGTTTTAATCACAAAGCAAAAATCTATTACATGTTTATGCGCCCAACATAGGAACTCCTAAATATATAAAACAAATATTAGCAGACCTAAAAGGAAATTGACAGCAAACAATGATAGTAGAGGATTCTTTTTTTTAAAAAAATTTTATTTATTTATTTGAGCAAGAGAGAGAGTAGAGCAACAGAGAGAGAGCATGAGTGGGGGTAAGGGGCAGAGGGAGACGGAGAAGCAGACTCTCTGCTGAGCAGGGAGCCCAATGCGGCACTCGAGCGCAAGATCCTGAGATCATGACCTGAGCCGAAGGCAGATGCTTACCCGAATGATCCACCCAGGTGCCCCAATAGTAGAGGATTCTAATACCTCACTTATATCAATGGATCCATACAGAAAATCAATAAGGAAACATTGGCCTTCAATGACATTTTAAGCCAAGTAGACTTATTTGACACAGAGAACCTCCCATCCAAAAGCAGCAGAATATACATTCTTCTCTAGTGCACATGGGAAATTTTCCAGGAGAGATCATATGTTAGGCCAAAAAACATGTCTCAATACATTTAAAAGATTGAAATCCTATCAAGAATTTTTTTCTGACCACAATGGTACGAAACAAGAAATCAATTACAGGAAGAAAACTAGAAAAATCACAAATATGTGGATATTAAACAACATGCTACTGAACAATAATTGGATCAAAGAAGGAATCAAGGGGGAATTTTAAAAAATGACTGGTAACAAAAGAAAACGGAAATGCAATAGTCCAAAATCTAGGGGATGGAGCAAAAGTGCTTTTAAGAGGAAAGCTTATAGCAATACAGGCCTACCTCAAGAAACAAGAAAAATCTCAAATAAGGAATCTAACCATACACCTAAATGAACTAGAAAATTAAGAACAAATAAAGTCCAAAGTTAATAGAAGGAAGGAAATGTTAAAAATCAGCATGGAAATAAATGAAATACAGACTAAAAAGGCCATAGAAAAGATTAATGAAACTAGGAGCTGGTTCACTGAAAATATAAACAAAATTGACAAAACTTTTAGCTAGGCTCATAAGAAAAAAAACAGGGGCTCAAATAAATAATATCATAAATGAAGGAGGAGAAGTTACAACTGCTATCACAGATAGAAAGGATCATAAGAGACTACTAGAAAAATTATACACCAACAAACTGGACAACCTAGAAAAAAATGGATAAATTTGAGCAGATCTGGAGCTCAAAGCCGTGTGTATCTGACAACAGAGTTCATGCTTCGCATGTTAGGCTGTGCTGCCTCATAGAGAGTAGACCGGAGGGTGCCTGCCAGTTAGGATGGGCCAGATATTACTGTGCGTAACTAAGAGCCCTGTGTCTTAGCGGCTTCTAATGAGGGAAGTATCTTTCTTGCTCCTGCCAGACACCCACATGGTCTTCCTGGGACCAGGATAAAAGCAGACCCACCGTAGGTAACTGCCAGGTGCTATATGAGATGGACAGAGGGGATGCCAGACTCAGTTGTCCCAAGTGTTCTGTTTGAGGTGGCACCCCTCACTCCCACTCACATCTCACTGGCCAGAGCATGTCACAGGGATGCATCTAACTTCCAGGGTCAGATGACACACTGACATGCTTGGTGGAGCCTATTGGGACCACCACATGGTGCCACCCCCTCTAGGGGACTGTGCAGGGGCAGAGGGGGGGCATGGGGCATTGGTAGGAAATGACGGCAGGACTAAGTCAGGATGAGTTTGCTTTATCCTTGACCAGGTGGAATTTGTCTCAGAGCTGCCCAAAACCATCAGGCAAGATTAAAAGAAGTGACCTTTGGAAAAAGGAGTTCAGTCAGATGTAATCAGCAAAACCCTCAGAAACCACTGTGTCATCTTTGCCAAATCCCTGGCTGCCTCAGTTTCCCCACTATGGAAAGTATGAGGAGGGAAGTGATGGACATTGATTTGTAAGAGCATCACATTCCAGCATTTTTGTTCTTTTAAATTAATATCAGTTACTCTCCTGCTTCCAAGTCCCCGAGTGAGCGCTCAGAATGTGGCTGGGGTAATAAAGTGACATCAGCATCCAAGGGGACTTGTGTTGTGCTTTTATTCTGTGAATGAACCAGTGCCAAATGCTGTCCCTCCATGATTCTCCCCAAGCCCCAGCAGAGAGGCCTCTCGGGCCAGATTCTCCTCCTGGTTCCAGGGGCCCTGGGTGACTCCTTTTTGTCTATTCCACAGCCAGGACACAGAGATCTGGGGAGGGACCCTTCCTTGGCCCCAGGTGTCCACCTCTGCCTGGCTTGCCCATGCCCTGCTAGAGGGTGAGGTCAGGGCCAGAGCTAGTGAGGTGGCTGGAGAAGGGGAAGGGGCCGAGGGCAGCCCAGCCTGGTGAGTCCACTTGGCTGCCAGACCATTCTTCACTGCTCCATCCAGCCTCCCATGGATCTGCTGCCTCTGTTGCCTCTCAATGCTGCTACTGCTGCTGCTTCCAGATCCCACCCTGTATCAGCACAGGTGTGGGAGAGATCTGCCCTGTGGGGACCCAGGAATCCTGCAAGACTCCTCCAGCCCTTTCCAGGGGTGCCCAATCCCCCATTCCTTGCAAGGAGTCCAGGAGCTCCGTTCCTCAGCCCTCCCTAGGGGACCCCACTCACTCACCCTTCCCAGGGCCCAGGAATCCCTCAGGCTCGCCAGGGGCCCATAACTCTCCCCACACTTCATGACCTCCTCCTGCCATCTGGAGCCTGAGAGATGATGTGTGCTAGGTGGATGGGAGGCTGACACTGGCTTTGGGGACACTTCCTCACCACCATGAGTGATCTCACCTGTTTGATGCCCCCAAACTCTGTTCACTGCTTCTTCTTTCCCTGCTCCCTGTTCCAGTTATAATCAGGGTGACCCTGGCCATCCTTCATGGAATTCCCTAGTCCCCCTTATAGGCTGGGTCTCTCTCCCATTCACTTTTGGGTTAGTCTAACTCCACCCCTTCTGTAGCTGGTCTCTCCTTCTATAACCAGGACAGCCCAACTCTGGGGCTCTTGAGGTGGGCAGCGGCATCTAAACAGAATTTAATACTAATGTTTTGTGATCCTTCTTTTGTTTCTGTTTGCTTGTTTTTTTATCGTTTCTTTATATTTATGTTAAAGATACTGTTTTCCTAGTTTAGCAGAGCTAGAATGGTTCCTATTTACAAGAAATTTGCAAAATAATGAAGTGGTGGTTTGTAGAGCACTGATTTTCAGCTGCCTTGGGCCTGAATGAGTTGGGGAAACATTGTGTTAGTCCTAGAGAGAAACAGTTTAGGAAGTGCTGCTCAGGACAGGGCCCAGGAGAGATGATCACAGGGGTTCATCGAGTAACCTGGGCCCCTGGGCCTGCCCACCTGCTTGGCTCTCCCCACTCAGCACACCTGGAGCTGCCAGCTCTCTGGGTGTTGTCCCTGGATCTCCCAGGAGAGAAGCTGGTGAACGTTTTCTCTTAAAATGCTCTCATTCCTGTAGGTCCCAGGAGATCTCATGAGAGTCAGCTTGGATTGATTCCCTGTGTGGTTCATAATGTAAAGCCCAAGCTAATGGGTAGGAGGGTCATAGAGATAAGTGACAGTTCCACCGCTATTTGCGGTATTAAAATATCTTGGTCAATTAGGGATGATTTGAGACCACACCAATATCATACCAATATTCCAGGAATTTCTGGCCAGAAGACATATTTGATTATAATTTTATGATGCTCATTTCATTGAGTTCCAACATCGCTCTTTTTCTTTGGGATTTCTTTACTTATATTTTGTTTACAGAGGTACTTCTCAAATTCTAAACATACGGGAATTTCTAGTTAGCTTTTTATAGTGATTTCTAGCCCATTTTATTACCAAAATGTACTCTGTGTGATTTCACTCCCTGGAAACATTGAAATTTCCCCTGTGGACAAAATAAATCGGGTGTATTTTTGTAACTGCAATCTGTGTGCCTACAGTTAATGTGTCCTCCACAGTGGTATATGGATGTGGACAGATATATGGAGATAGCTGTGGGATTCAGATGGTTTGCTTTCAGGACCTACATCTTATGGATGTTCTATCTGCACTGAGTTGCTGAGAGGGGGCTGAAACCTCCCATCCTGCTTGTGTATTTGATTGTTTTTGCAGTTCTATCCTCCTTTGCTTTATATGTTGTTCAGCCAATGGCCTTAGGACGGGAGTTGGGAAAGGAAGGACAGAGCGCCCAGAAGAGGGAACAGGGACCTGGGTTGGGAGGGAGCAGAAACAAGAAGGTCTGCCAAAGTTCTAGAGAGGAACTGTCGTTGGGATGGCGCGGGGTGGGGCATCAGCGGGGAAGTGTTTTTTGAAAATGAGGTTACCTGTGGCATCCATGTTGATCTAGGGGCAAAGGCAGCTGATTGGTGGAGAGATTATAAAGGTTCTGGGTTGCTAAGGAAACGTTGAACCAGGGGAAGGCTTGGAGGAAGATGGATCCTCCTCCACTCCAACTGCTCCTGAGGTTCCCTGTACCTGCTAATGTGTCCTGCTGACCTAGTGATTTACTAACCTGCTGACCTACTAACCTTTCTGAACCCTCCTCCCTTCCTTTGAGTACTTAATCTGACACTGGCACTGTCCCTGACCAACTCTGAGAAACGTCTTCCCCAATCCTACCCTCTATTTCCACCCTATTCCCATCCCTAATTACCACCCTGTCCCCTTTCCCACCCTTCCCTACCCCTACCATCCCCACATCGTCCCCTTCACCATCTCCACCTCCTCCCTGGTGCCCCAGCACCCCTTGAAAGGGCCAGGAGATGAAGATGCAGAGGCTGCTCTTCTGGCTTCTCTTGCTCCAATGTCCCAGTTACCCAAACACAAATGTGAGTAAACATGGCACTTCAGTGGTGTCTTCCTTCTTTTCTTTTTTTTAAGATTTGATTTATTTAAGAGAGAAAGAAAGGGCACAGGTGTGGGGGGAAGGGCAGAGGGGGAGGGGGAGAGAGAATCCCAAGCCAGCTGTGCAGTGAGCCCAGAACCTGAAGAGGGGCTCAATCTCAGGACCATGAGATCATGCCTTGATCCAAACCAAGACTTTGTCACTTAACTGACTGAGCCACCCAGGTGCCCCAAAGCTGCTGGTAGTGTCTTCCTTCCTGGTGGGGTTTTTCCCCATGGTAGTTAAATAACAGCTTTTTTATGGGCTTCTCGATGGGAACTTCAGAAGAACTTCACATTTCCCTGAAGACCGAGCACCACAGGGCAGGTTTCTAGGTCAGCCTGAAGGGGTTGTGGCCACGGCCATCCACACCAAGTTCTACATCCTGTCTGTGCTGCTTGGTCCAAAACCCGCAGTGCTAGCAGGATGGAAACCTGAAAATACTAGGTTTATGGTGTCAAGAAGAAAGGATTTGTGAAGATACGAAAAGCCATTGAGCTCTTTGTCTTAAATTGGGAGCTTGTATGATATGTACATTTTATCTCATTAAAATTGTCTTTAAAAATGTCAGGAACTAGAATTTAATAGGAACTATGGGTATTAGATTAGCTTCTGGAAGCCTGGTGAAGCTCGTGCTTCAAGCCTTATAAGTTTAGGGTCCATCTTAAGGGTAGTTTGTTTTCCTATCAGCACATTGTTCATATTTGTGAAGTTTGGCAGCCCTGGGAACAGTGGTATCTCAAGCATTGGTTTTGGGACTAGAGTGTTAAAAAGTGAAATGTCCTTTGTGCTCTGTGCTTCCTGGTTTGTTGACTTTTAACAAGTTCTGAGTCAGCCCTTTCCTTCTGGTCTTGGAGGCTATCCCCAGGGACCCTGTGTCCCACCAGGTCCATGAGAGCCCTGAGAAGCCCAGCAGATAGTAAGTGACCACATCCTGCTGGGACATTTGTCATAGGAAAATCACTAGGAGTGGTGGGATCAGGACATGAATGAGTTGTTGTCCTTTCTTTGGCCATGTATGTGCAGAGTATTGATTTCCCCAAAGTAAAAAGGTCCTGAATGTCCTTAGGATTGTCCAAATATGAAGAAATACCTGGTTCCCAGTGTGAATGTTTCACTCTATCGTTAAAAAGTGAAAACCATACCCCCAGGAGAGAGAGAAAGAGACAGACAGACAAACAGGGAACACCCCTAGAAATAAGTAGACTTCTTTAGATTGGCTTGCACCAGATTCTTACAGAGGGATGTGAAAAGTGTCAGTAGTCAGGAAGGATCCTTATATTGAGGCAGAATCATCCCACACGAATACCTCCAGTCAAAATAGACTCTATTCCATTTCTTTTGAGTCTTCAAAGGAGGACATTTCTTAGTAGTCTTGATTGGAATTATTCCCCTCTACCCAGTCCGCATCTCATAGATCAGTTCAGCTTTCTCACCCTGCCTCATCTCTGGGCTCTTGCATAAACTCACTGGTCTTGCATTTCCACCCCCCCACCTGCTCATGGCCACTGTCTCTGAAAACCTAGTGTTATTGGCCCCATTGGATGTCATCCAGTTAAGAGTCAGCTACTGGTCAGCATCCAGACAGCTGCCAGATGTACCGAGTGCCCACGACTGGGGGTGTTTTACATTCATGACAAGATGGCCTCTGTCCTTTGTGCATTTGATCCCCGTGATCAACCATAGTGCTGACAGCTACTGCTCTCTTTCAGACAGTGGCTATTCAAAGACAGTGTATGTTTCCACCAGCACACATTTTCCTGACCTCAGCTGTGATGAGGCTGAAGATGGAAATGTTATAGATTTCAGGGGCTACTTTCTAGAGAGTTGTGTTTGCACAAAATTCATGCTTGGTGTGAATGAGTATGAATTGTACGGTGAGTGTCTTGTCTCCTAAAATACTTCTAAGTCTAGCTTTTTAAAAATGAGATGTGTTCTTTGTTTTGGTGTCCATATCCAGGAATTTTGTATTCTTTTAGAAGTTAAATTTCATAGTTGCTGCTGATAGATTTAGGTAGAATAGTAAGAAATAGGAGCATGAATTCCTTTCATTGGATTTTTGGAGATAAGTGTTCAAGTAACTTAAAATCTCACAGATTTCATCAAAATATACAAGATCACCTGATGATGCAGATCTTTATGTACTTCAGAAATCTGACATTTTGGGCTGTGATTCAGAAGCAAAGTGAGCATTGAAAGAAAACATCAATGTTTTCAGAAACCAAACAATAACTATAATTTATTTTTGTTGGAATAACAATCCCATGTTATATTAATGAGCTAATGAGCAGCCTCCTGTCGGTCTCACTTATGTCCTAATCTATAAACAGCTGTCCATATAACATTCTCATTTGTATCTCTAGTACATGTTTTATTCTTGCTTTCTCTTGTGTTTCCATAAATTTTGGGTGTATTTTTGGAAACGTTCCAAAGGAGTTTATCCAGGTCCTTCATGGATGTACAATAGAAGTCACTGACTTCTTACCTGCTCTAAGTTTACATTTACTTATCTTGTCTATTTTATGTTGGATTATAAATTCTTAAGTTCTGTTAGCCATACAAAAAATATTTGCAATGTGCTTGTAGGCAAAAGAAAATCTCTTAAGATTTGCCTATTAAATTTTTTCTACAGCTTCAGTGTGATATAATTTATGTATGATAACAACAGCTTTTTAAAGAATACAGTTTGTTGATATTTGACATAGGTAAGCAGCAATGAAACCATCACCACAGTAAGATGGTAAACACATTCTTCACTCTCAACAGTTTGCACCTGCTCCTTTGTAATCCCTCTGTCCTCCTCCTCCATGAGGAGGAATTTGAGAGGTGTGCTTACCTCTTAGAGGCTGGTGAGGGTTCGTAAAGGTGATTCTTTGTGACAGATATATTGTAATGTCTTTGAGATTTCCTCATTATCTCAAATGTTATTTCAGCTTGTCCACATTTTGCTTGACCATTTCATTCTTGGCCCTGATGGTGTTGGAATAATGTGGAACCTTCCCGTTATTACTGCCTCCCTGGGACTTTGTGCCTTTCTCATTTACATCTGGAGAACCATCCTTGCTGTAAGTATACTAAAGTACCTTATAGATACACTTGTAATCATAAGTAAGCAGAAAATTTTATAGTCACTGGACCTTTAATATGCATTCAGTAGTACAAATTTCCCTTTATTATATTCAATTTTCATTATCATTTAGATTGGGATATTTTATAATTTTTCTTGAAGTGCCTTCTGTGATCCATATGTTTTTTTTAAGTTCAAGCATAATTGGCAAACAGTGTAATATTAGTTTCAAGCATTCAACGTGATTCAACCATTCTATACACTTCTCTGTGCTCATCACAATAAGTGTACTCTCAATCTCCTTCACCTCTTTCACCCATCACTCCACCCAAATCCACTCTAACCCCTGTGTTCTTCAGAAGTGTGTTGTTTAATCTTCTTTTTTTTTTTTTTTTTGTCGTTCTCCAGCTATCTTTCTTTTCTTGATGTCTAGTCTGAGTCATTTGTGGTCTGAGAACATACTTCCTGTGATTTTATTCCTTTAGTTGTTCAGATGTATCTTATGGCCTCGAATATGGCCTCTCTCAGTGAATGTTCCATGGGAGCTTGAGAAGAATGTCTGTACTTCTGTTGTTGAATGAAGTATTCTGCAGATGTTAATGGATGCAGTAGATTGGTGATGCTGTTCAGTTCACCTGTGTTCTCATGGAACTTCTGTATCTGCTGGATCTGTCAATGACCAGTAAGAGGGTTTTGAATTCTCCAGCTGTAGTAATGGATTCATCTATTTCCATCAGCAATTCCTTCAGTTTCTGCCTCATGTACTTTGACTCTCTGTTGTTAATGCACGCACATTAGAAATTGTTGTCTTTTCAGAGAACTGACTGCTTTACCACTGAAATATGCCTGACAGTTTTCCTTAATCTGTAGTGTGTGTTGAAGGGTGATTTCACTGACCACAGGTTTCTAGTTTGATGATTCTTTTTAACACTTTAAACATTTCATCCTTCTTGATGGCATGGTTTATGAGAAGAAGTGTGATGTAGTTCTTATCCTTGTTCCTCTTGGGTAAGGTGTTACTGCTGCCCTCCCCTCCTTTCAGCACCCACCCTTAACCCCAACTCCAGATTATCATATGATTTCACTCATATGTAGAATTTAAGAAACAAAACAGGGGGTCATAGGGGAAGAGAGGGAAAAATAAGAAGAAATCAGAGAGGGAGTCAAACCATAAGAGACTCTTAACTATAGGAAACAAATTGAGGGTTGCTGGAGAGAGAGGTGGGTGGGGCAATGGGGTAACTGAGTGATGGACATTAAGGAGGGCACGTGATGTAATGAGCACTGGGTGTTGTATGCAACTGATGAATCACTGAACTCTACCTCTGAAACTAATAATACACTATATATTAATTATATGAATTTAAATAAAATCAAATTTTTAAAAAAGAGTTGACTGTTGCATTTTACTGTAATGTGGCTCGGGAGGCTTTTGGTCATTGGGTGAGGGGAGGGCAGCGTATTCGCTTGCTGTTTACCACAGTAGAGAGTGGGCATCTGGGAACTGAAACTCCTACTGAACAGTGAGCTGGAATTTCACTTAGGACCATCACGATGAGGTCTGCTATTTCAAGGACTAGGAAGTATGGTTTATTTCACAGCTAGGTAATTATCACATCGTTCAGCCCTGCCCTCCAAGATATGCAGAAAATCCCACAAGATACTTAAACGACGAAGGGCGATAGCCAGCCAAATTGTACAGTCCCTTCCACTCTTAATGCTGAACAGAGACTTTTCAATGTGAAAAAGGGAAGATTTTTTAAAATATATATTCCACTAAGAAAGCCATTGTGAGTTCTTTTCTTGAACTAGTTTCCACCCTCCTTACTTTCTCCTTGTTCTATTTATGCCTCAAGGGCTTTCTTTGTTGCACTGCATGATCCCGTTCTGTTAGGTGCACTCACATTGTTCTGTGATCATGATTTCTTGAATGTCTTTTCTCATATCTGTCTTCAAGGCCCAAGATGCATTGGCAGATCGAGAGTGGGGAGCCTTGGAGTCCAAAAAACATGTACTGAAGGGTATGTTATTTTTGGGGAAAGAAATCCCCAGATGCTGGCAATGAGTTTGCATTGGGAAGGGAAAGAATGCCTTCCTGCCTTCAAGGTCTTGCCCTTCTCCTTTCCCCAACAAAACCAAGTTCTCAGGTCACGTGCCCACTCATACAAAAGAAAACTCATCCTTTACAGAAAGCAAAAAGGTCCTGGAACAGAAGTGCAACGCCCTGAGTTCTTTGAAAGCAGCTAAGGAAGTGGAATTGAAGCTGCTAAGGAAGAAATTGGGTATCGTGGTGGATTTCTCTGAACGAAGAAAAGTGGCTGCCGAAGAGTAAGCTATTCCTGTGTTAATCGTCACAAACACTGTTGTATGAATTTATGTGGCAGCCAGGCTAGATAGTTGTAGTTCGTTGGGAATTGGATCTAGAGTATTTTTGCCAAATGCATTCTGTAGAAGTACCTGCCCTTCCTACCTTGATCTGTGCAACCTGCATTTTTGTTTCTGTTTCAACTGCTTGTCACACGTTGTGGTGTGATTCATTGGGGCAGAAGAGGGAAGGTACCAGCATTAATCACCTTGACACCTGTATCCCCTCTGGGTCCTTCTACATTGTCCTTTTGATTTCAGTCTCATCACATGTTCTTATCAGCCCTGAATTCGGTCAATTTTGTTCAGTATGAAATTTGGGTCAAGAATGTGTAGAGAAAAATGGAATTCTCTTGCTGCAGAAACAATGGGAATTTCTTTGTGGAAAGTGGGTTGGGGCTCCAGCAATACTGGATCCCTTCATCCAGTGTACAACTGAGATCATTCACTGCGGCCCAATCCCTAAGAAGGCCGGAGTATTTCCTGTCCACCCGATTTTTTACGTGTAACTCTCCTGGGTCCCAAGCAAAGCCTGCAGTTTCACTAGGACTCACCTTTGCTGGCTGACCCTGAACAGCACTTGTTTCCTTCTAAGACTGTGCTCATAAAGTCATTCAGTTTCTTTGCAGTTCACTTGCCTGTTCCAGAACTCATTGATGAGCCCTGGGGAGTTTGGCTCCCACTTCCAGGCTGGCTTTCTCCTGGGCTTCCTTCTTCTGCATCTGGTTCTCCTGTTTCTTCATGTGCTCTTTAGAAATTGGGTGCATTTACTCATGAGTTTCCTATTTTGTTCAGTGTTTCCTCTATTTTCTCAAAAGGAGATCAGGACCTTAGAGTCCCTCATTCATGCTGAAAAGCAAAACTGTTCCCTCTCTTCCTGGAGACTCAGCTTTGTATTACTCCTTCCCACACCGGGGGTAGGGGCCGCTCTGACTCACTGGCATCTTGGTTCTGTTCATTGGTAAGTTTGTTCTGGGGGAGGTACAGTGTCCTGACCACCTTTCTCTCTTCAACACCTTACAACCAAGCCACTACATCACAGGCACTCCACAGAGCATGTGCTGAAGGATTGCCTGAGAGACCAGAAGCAAATGCATGAGTCCTTCTCTGTCTAGAGCTTTTGTCTCAGTTTCTAAGAGTCTTTTTGCATGTGATTCTTGAGTAAATCAAGAGTCACATTGAAACCCTTTAAATCAACACCATGAACAAAAGAGTCTGAGGGCGACACAGGAAACCAGCCTTTCTAAGCATCGCTCTTTGCTGCTTTCACTATCAGTGGACTCTGTTAAAGTAGGTTGACTCCATGCAGTTGATAGTTGTCCATCTGACATCTGTTGCCTGGAGATAACACCCTGACTGTGTGACAGTTCACATCATTTTATACTTCAGGACATACTGTCAGCGCTAAGATTGGCCTTTTCCTCCACCGAGATCTTTGAAGGAGGAGGCAGGGGTTGTACTTCTAAACCCTAGAGATGTCTGGGAGTGAGTTACCATGCTGATGAAGCCGTACTCTGGAAGGCTTCCTTTTGAGCTGTCCGTGTCGGGCACAGCCTTGGTCTGAGGATCGGGGCTCCCCATGGAGGTGTAGGACTAATGATGGTCTCCTGCTTCATCCTAATGAGTATGGTTGGTCACTTTGAACCGAAATGAGCCTTCACTGTCTCAAAGAAAGACACAAAGTGCAGTGTTATTTGGTGACTTGGTGATGAATGAATTGAAGTAGAGAAGTATAAAGACAGCTCCGATTGCAGGGGACATGGCAGCAGCCAGAGTCTGATTTTTCTTTAACCCTAAATGGGGCCTTCAATTCATTTCCGATTGTGTTGTCAGTCTGTGCATTTATGGGAACCACTCTAATCTAGGCCGTCAAGTGTGCTGAGAAGAAAAATGGCAGAAATTCTGGACCTTGGCTACTGGTCTATGTATATACCTTTCCCATTTTAGGAAGCTGGAAAAGACACTTTATGAACTGGAGGCAACAAAGTATCAGCTGTCAGATGCCGAGGAAAATCTGAAAGTAATCAAAGAAGAAATGGACAAGTACAAGTGAGTTCAGACACTCCATACTAGCGGTTCCTGAAATTCCTGTTCACTTTGTATTTTTCACCTTTGTACAATGTTTAGACTCCATTAACATGTAATATAACCAAAAATTCACAGGACATAATCAGAGGGAAAAAACAGACCCAAAGAGATAAGTTTTAGAAAGAGCAAAACAACCATGTTAGTAAACATGTCCTGATTCCCAGCGCTGGTCTGACTCTGTGGAAACTTCTTCCACACCAGCATCCCTGGGGGTGGTGTCAGCGGTCCTCATCTTGAGGAAAGCAGTTTGTCGTAGGATGAATCCTACCCATAAACACGGTGGTGCCATCTGATGGCGCTGGTCTTTGCAACCCTGGCAAACGTGGCGAGGATAGAAGTTAAAGGAGAATAGAGCTTCATGACGAAAGATACTTGTCATGTGATAAATTAGGGAAAGATTGAAAACGGGTAAGGAAATTATATCAAGTCTGAACCCTGCATGTGTGGAGAAATGAGTAAGGAAAGGATGTGACAATAGCTTTGATCCTGCTGTCCATGTATAGTCATGTGGAAGTGTTTCCTGTGTCAGGATCAATTGGATGAGGGGACAGATAACTGGAGGACGGCCACATGGGCCGATGATTTAAAATCACACCCAATATTGGGCTTTATCTGACGAAAGCAATTGTACCTGACAGACAACAGATCGGAAAGATGCAAGACCAGCTGCAGGAGGCAGAGCTCACCTTTGAACGCAAGGTAACCTGAGCTGTGCCCCAACAGGCCCCTTAGCGCCTCCTGCAGGGGACGGAAGTGGCCCTTAGATCCCTGAACATGCGCTTTTGGTGTGTTGGCTTTTTCAGATTGCAGTTTATGAAAAGAATGCTCTAGAGAACTGGGTAAGTGTTTTCTTTTTCCTGCTCTCCGTTTGGGGCACAGTCCCACACAACTGAAGGTGGGTGGGTTTTTCTCCCGCAGATCAAGGCTCGGGTTTGGGAGCGGAAGATACAGCAGCAGAGAAGGGAGAACGCCTACATGATACACAGGTGTGCGAGTCTGATGTGCCTTTTTACGGGTGTCTTGAGGGGTGACGGCTACACTGTTTGGTGTCCAGGAGAGGACGTGGTGATGTAATTCTTATAGACGTCTGTTCTTTCTCTGTATTCAAGACTGCACATGATGGAAGGACAGATGCTGCCTGAAGGATGCATGAGACAGGAAGCGATACTGGGAAGACCTGAGATGTGGAGCCCTCCACGGAGAGGTAGTGGGCGCGCTGTGAAACGGGGCAGCCTGACTTCTGCTGGGAAAGCACACGGTGTCCTTCCCATTCCTGTGGGTGGTCATTGTGTGTCCTGGAGAAAATCACAAGCACTGCCTAAGGACAACAGGTTGTCTGAAGGGGTGACATGAGGGTGTTTTCCTCAGATGCCCCTGGCAGCAAGGCACCTGTCCCTGTGACAGGTGGAGCTCACACCCCTCCCCTGACTGCAGACCCGCCCCTTCGCCACCCCCTACTGAAGAGAGGAGGCTGGAGGAGTCATGGGCCCCAACTTCCTTGCCACTTTGACTCAGTGGTGAAGACCTTTTTGTTTTTTAAAGATTTTATTTATTCATTTGGGACAGAGAGAGAATGAGTAGGGGAGGAGAGACAGAGAGAGATGCAGACTCACCACTGAGCTGGGAGCCCAATGTGAGGCTTGATCCCAGGAGCCTGAGATCATGACCTGAGCAGAAGGCCAACCCTTAACCATCTGAGCCTTCAAGTGCCTTGGCGAAGACTTTTTTGAAAAAGAAAAAAAAAAAGACCATTTGAGAAAAAAGGCATTTACTTACTCTTTATGGAGTAAATATGGATTTGCTCTTTATTTTTGTTACTCTTTATGGATTTATTCTTTTTTTAAAATAATTTTTATTTTGTTATATTAGTCACCATACAGTACATCCCCAGTTTTTGATGCAATGTTCAATGATTCATTATTTGCGTATAACACAGTGCATCATGCAATATGTGCCCTCCTTAATACCCATCACCAGCCTATCCCATTCCCCCACCACCCTCCCCTCTGAGGCCCTTAGTTTGTTTCCCAGAGTCCACAGTCTCTCGTGGTTCATTCCCCCTTCTGTTTACCCTCGTCATCATTCTTCCCTTCCTCCTCCTACCGATCTTCATGCTATTTCTTATGTTACATAAATGAGTGAAACCATATGATAATTGTCTTTCTCTGCTTGACTTATTTCACTTAGCATAATCTCCTCCAGTCCTGTCCAAGTTGCTGGAAGTGTTGTGTAATCGTTCTTTCTGATGGCTGAGTAATATTCCATTGTATATATGGACCACATCTTCTTAATCCAGTTATCTGTTGAGGGGCATCTCGGCTCCTTCCACAATTTACCTATTGTGGACAATGCTGCTATGAACATTGGGGTGCATATGGCCCTTCTCTTCACTACATCTATATCTTTGGGGAAAACACCCAGTAGTGCAATTGCTGGATCATAGGGTAGCTCGATTTTTAACTTTTTAAGGGACCTCCACACTGTTTTCCAAAGTGGCTGTACCAACGTGCATTCCCACCAACAGTCTAGGAGGGATCCCCTTTCTCCACATCCTCTCCAACATTTGTTGTTTCCTGCCTTGTCAATTTTTGCCATTATAACTGGTTTCAGGTGGTATCTCAAGGTCGTTTTGATTTGAATTTCCCTGATGGCTAATGATTTCCAACATTTTTTCATGTGTCTGTTAGCCATTTGTATGTCTTCATTGGAAAAGTGTCTGTTCGTATCTTCTGCCCATTTTTTGATTTGATTATTTGTTTCACGTGTATTGAGTTTGAGAAGTTCTTTGTAGATCTTGGATACCAGTCTTTTATCTGTAGTGTCATTTGCAAGTATCTTCTCCCATTCTGTGGGCTGCCTCTTAGTTTTTTTTGACTGTTTCCTTGGCTGTGCAGAAGCTGTTTATCTTGATGAAGTCCACAGTTCATTTTATCTTTTGTTTCTCTTGCCTTTGGAGATGTGTCATGAAAAAGGTTGCTGTGGCCGATGTCGTAGAGGTTGCTGCCTATGCTCTCCTCTAGGATTTTGATGGATTCCTGTCTCACATCAAGGTCTTTCATCCATTTGGAGTTTATCTTTGTGTATGATGTGAGAGAGTGGTCAAGTTTCATTCTTTTGCATGTAGCTGTCCAATTTTCCCAGCACCATTTATTGAAGAGACTGTCTTTTTTCCACTGGATGTTTTTTCCTGCTTTGTCAAAGATTAGTTGCCCCTAAAGTCGAGGGTCCATTTCTGGGTTCTCTATTCTGTTCCATCGGTCTATGTATCGGTTTTTGTGCCGGTACCATGCTGTCCTGGTGATCACAGGTTTGTAGTACAGCTCGAAATCCGGCAACGTGATGCCCCCAGCTTTGTTTTTCCTTTTCAACAATTCTTGGCGATTCGTGGCCTTTTCTGGTTCCACACAAATTTAAGGGCTGTTTGTTCCAGTTCTTTGAAAAATGTCATTGGTATTTTGATTGGGATGGCATAGAAAGTGTAGATTGCTCTGGGTAGCATAGACATTTTAACTATGTTTATTCTTCCGATCCATAAGCATGGAATATTTTTCCATCTTTTTGTGTCTTCTTCAATGTCTTTCAAGAGTGATCTGTAGTTTCTGGAATATAGATCCTTTATGTCTCTGGTTAGGTTAATTCCGAGATAACATATGATTTTTGGTGCTATTGTACATGGAATCGATTCCCGAATTTCTCTTTCATCAGTCTCATTGTTTGGGTATAGAAATGCAACTGATTTCTGAGCATTGATTTTGTATCCCGCCACAGTACTGAATTGCTCTATAACTTCTAGTAGTTTGGGGGTGGATTCTTTTGGGTTTTCTCTATAAAGTATCATATCATCTGTGAAGACAGACAGTTTGTCTTCTTCTTTGCTGATTTGGATACTTTCTATCCCTTTTTGTTGTCCGATTGCTGTTGCAAGGACTTCTAGTACTATGTTGAATAATAGTGGCGAGAGTGGGCATCCTTGTCGTGTTCCTGATCTTAAGGGAAAGGCTTCCAGCTTTTCCCCGTTAAGAATGATATTTGCTGTAGGCTTTTCATAGATGGTTTTTATGAGATTGAGGAATGTACTCTCTATCCCTACACTCTGAAGGATTTTAATCAAAAAGGATGCTGTATTTTGTCAAATGCTTTTTCTGTATCAATTGAGAGGATCATATGGTTCTTGACTCCTTTCTTGTTGATATGATCTTTCACACTGATCGATTTGCGTATGTTGAACCACCCTTGCATCCCTGGGATTAATCCCACTTGGTCATGATGGATAATCCTTTTAATGTACTCTTGGATCCTATTAGCTATGATTTCGTTGAGAATATTGGTGTCCATATTCATCAGGGATATCGGTCTGTAATTCTTTTTGATGGGGTCTTTGCCTGGTTTGGGGATCAAGGTAATACTGGGCTCATAGAATGAGTTTGGTAGTTTTCCTTCTGTTTCTATTTTTTGAAACAGCTTCAGGAGAATAGGTATTATTTCTTCTTTGAATGTTTGGCAGAATTCCCTGGGGAATCTGTCTGGCCCTGGACTCTTGTTTTTGGGGAGGTTTTTGATCACTGCTTCAATCTCTTCATAATTAATTGGTCTGTTTAAATAATCAATTTCTTCCTGTTTCAGTCTTGGTAGTTTATAGGTTTCCAGGAAGGCATCCATTTCTTCCAGGTTGTTTAATTTATTGGCATAAAGCTGTTGATAAAAGTTTCTAATGATCCTTCCTATTTCATTGGTGTTGGTCGTTATCTCTCCCCTTTCATTCCTAATTTTATTAATTTGGGTCCTTTCTCTATTCTTTTGAATAAGTCTTGCCAGTAGCTTATCTACTTTATTTATTCTTTCAAAGAACCAGCTTCTATTTCTGTTGATCTGCTCGACTGTGCTCCTGGTTTCTAATTCACTGATCTCTGCTCTAATCTTGATCACGTGCCTTCTGGTGGGTGGGTTAGGCCTGTTCTTCTGTTCCAGCTCCAGCTTCTTGAGGTGAGAATATAAAAACTGCATTCTAGATTTTACTCTTCTTTTGAGTGAGGCTTGGATGGCTCTGTATTTTCCCCTTAGGACTGCCTTTGCAGTGTCCCATAGGTTTTGGACCAATGTGTTTTCATTTTCATTGGTTTCCAAAAATTGTTTAATCTTCCTTCTTAATTCCCTGGTTTACCCAATCATTCTTGAGCAGGATGGTTCTTAGTTTCCAAGTGTTTGAGTTTCTTCCAAATTTTTCCTTGTGATTGAGTTCCAGTTTCAAAGCATGTGGTCTGAGAATATGCAGGGAATAATCTCAGTCTGTTGCTTTTGGTTGAGACCTGTTTTGGGACCCAGTATATGGTCTATTCTGGAGAAAGTTCTATGTGCATTCGAAAAGAATGAGTATTCTGTTGTTCTGGGGTGTATTGTTCTATATATATCTATGAGGTCCATCTGGTCCAGTATGTCATTCAAAGCTCTTGTTTCTTTGTTGATTTTCTGCTTAGGTGATCTGTCTATTTCTGAGAGTGGAGTGTTGAGGTCCCCTACTACTAATGTATTTTCATCTATATGTCTCTCTCTCTTTTTTTAAGATTTTATTTATTTATTTGACAGAGAGAGACAGCCAGCGAGAGAGGGAACACAAGCAGGGGGAGTGGGAGAGGAAGAAGCAGGCTCCCAGCGGAGAAGCCCGACGTGGGGCTTGATCCCAGGACTCTGGGATCACACCCTGAGCTGAAGGCAAATGTTTAACGACTGAGCCACCCAGGCGCCCCTCATCTATATGTCTCTTTATTCTGGTTAAGAGTTGGCTTCTGTATCTAGCTGTTTCCCTGTTGGGGGCATAGATATTTATAATTGTCATATCCACTTGTTGGATACATCCTTTAAGAATAATATAGTGTCCTTTTGTATCTGTAACAACTATCTTTAGCTTAAAGTCCAATCTGTCTGATATGAGAATTGCTACCCCAGCTTTCTTTTGAGGTCCATTGGCATGAAAAATGGTTTTCCATCCCTTCACTTTCAGTCTAGATATATTTTTAGGTTCAAAATGAGTCTCTTACAGACAGAAAATGGATGGGTCATGTCTTTTTATCCAATCTGCAACCCTGTGGCATATTATGGGAGCATTTAGGCCATTCACATTGGAAGTGATTATTGAGAGATATAATTTTAATGATGTCATGTTACCTGTGAAGTCTTTGTTTCTATAGATTGTAAATTTCTTTTCTGTATCACTCTTGGGTCTTTTACTTTTATAGAACCCCCCTTAATATCTCATGTAGGGCTGGTTAGGTGGTTACGAATTCCTTCAGTTTCTGCCAATCCTGGAAGGTCCTGATCTCTCCATCAATTCTGAATGACAGCCTTGCTGGATAAAGGATCCTTGGCTGCATGTTCTTCTCAGTTAGAGCTTTGAAAATACCCTGCCAACCCTTCCTAGCCTGTGAGGTTTCTGTAGACAGGTCTGACATTATTCTGATATTTTTCCCTCTGTATGTAAGGATTTTCTTCCCCCTGGCCGCTTTCAAGACTGTATCCTTGGATCTAATATTTGCAAATTACACTATGATGTGACGTGGTGTAGGTCTGTTCTCATTGATCTTGGGAGGGGTCCTCTCTGCCTCTTGGACTCGAATGTTTGTTTCCTTTGCCAGATTAGGGAAGTTCTTAGCTACAATTTGTTCAAATATATCTTCTAGACCTCTCTCTTTCTCTACCCCCTTGGGGATGCTGATGATTCTGACATTGGAACATTTCATTGAGTCAGTAATCTCCCATAATCTACATTCTTGAGATTGGATTTTTTTGAGCAAAGTTTCTGTTTTAACTTTCTCTTCCACCATCCCATCCTCCAATTCACTAATTTCTCCTTCTGCCTCATTTACCCTGGCCGTCAGAGCATCTAGTTTAGATTGCATTTGATTCATAGCATTTTAAATTTCTGCCAGATTCGCTCTCATTTCTGCCCTTAGAGATTCTATATTCTCGTTAATATTTTTTTCAAGCCTACATATCATCCTGACCATTGTTACTCTGCACTCCATTTCTGACAATTTGGTTATATCCATATCCATCAGTTCTATGGCAGAGGCCACAGACTCATTATCTTTTCTTTGCTGGGGGGATTTCTCCTCCTCGTCATTCTGATGAGGAGAGGTTGCGGGGCTGCCCAGAGCCCAAATTATTGACCAGGACCCAGGCAGTGTGCACTTGTTTTATAGGGACCTTAGGGATGTGGGCTTCTTGATTTTTCAGCCTCCCTTCTGGGGGGAGGGGCCTGCCGCGCTGATACTCAGGCAACCCTTTTTGGGTAGAGTCGCTCTGTCCCCTGCAAGGGGGGATGGGGATGGGCACAATGTGAGCTGTTATTTCCGGGCTTTTTCTCTGGCGGCTTTTGCTGGCGGTTTTCTGTGCCTCTTCTGAGAGTCAGAGCAGCAGTGGCCGTATCCTAGCCTCTGTCTCAGAACAGAGACATCTCAGTCCGCTCTCCACTGAGCTCTCTTGGCCAGTTTAACTCTGTTTCTGTCAGTGCTGCTAAAAACCCTGCAGCATCCCGGGTTGTGCACTCCACAGCTGCTGTCCCAGCCCTCACTTCCAGGTCTGGCACGTCTCTGTCCTTTGTGCTTCTAACACCACCAGCCGTCCCCGGTTCCCGCGCATGCTCCCAAACTCCCTGTTTTAGTGTGGTTCGCGTGTGCTCCGGAGCACCGGTTTTCAGTCTGGTCGCACACACTCTCCCAAGCTCCTGGTATCAGTCCAGTTCCAGTGAGCACTCCGGAGGTCCGGTTTTCGGTTTGGACGTGCGCGTGCTCCCCAACTCCTGGTTTTAGTGCGGTTCCAGTGAGTGCTCCAGAGCTCTGGTTTTCAGTCTGGTGGCACACATATTCCCGGGCTCACAGTCTCAGTCTGCTATCTTGTGAGTGCACACCGCTCCCGTGAGTCCGGCTGCTCCACAGTGCAAGTGGCTACTGCTTCCCGGCACCCGAGCACATCGGCTCCCTCCCCCTTCTGTTTATCTTTCGATATCTGTGTGCGGATTCACGGCTCCCTGCTTCGTACCTCAGTATTCCGCGCTGGAGATGTTCATTTGTAGAGATCCAGATGTATCTTCCTGCATCTCAGGCTGATTCCGTGGATTTTCAGGATGGTCTGGTAGATATCAAGCTCGACTCAGGGGACCAGCTGAGAAAGGGGTCACCTACTCCTCCGCCACCTTTTCTCCTCCTTGCAGAAAGTGGTCGCTTTTCTGTTCATAGAGTTTCTGCTACTCTTTTCTTTGTTCTCCAGTTGCATTCATTGATATTCAGAATGGTTTGGTAGCTCTCTAGCTGAATTCCCGGGACCAGATGAACTTTAGGTTTCCTGCTCCTCCGCCATCTTGGAACCCTAATCTGGATTTACTCTTTATTTTTGTTTTATTTGTAGTCTACCATACTACATTCGTCAATGAAATTCGTGCATTTTACTCCTCTAATGTTATCAGTATAGTGCCACAGCTTTACTGCTCAATATGCCTTTTTTTTCCTTTGCTTGTGATTATACAGTTAATCTACTGCATTTCTTCTCTTAAATATTTACATAATAGCCAGTCACACATGCTAGGTCTCATCTGTACACAAACATTGAACCATCAGTCTGCGGCCTGAGAAAAGAATGCATGCTCTGCCTGTTGAGGGTTTATTGATATCACCCACCCAAGGCTTTTCTCACTTAGATTTTTAATCTTTGAAGAAAAGTTGATTTTGCTGGATGTGTATTGAGCACCCCAGTTTCAGTGTTGATTTCCAGCCAGTTGTACCCCGACCTATCCACTGTTGATTGATTACTTATGGAACACTGGATCCAGGGTCTTCGAGTGTGTCCCGCAAGAGTCAGGTGGCTGGTATCTCTCTTAGCAAAGGAGTTGCTTGAGTCATGTGGGAAATCCTCTATTCTGATTGGGAAAGTGTAAGATGGGGAGGAAGGCATAGAGGGTATACAAACCACAATAAACCTCCATCCTTTGTCAGATCCAGAATCTAGACCAGTTCCCAGGATGAACAGCAGCACCAGCCCTAAAAAGGACTCAGAGATGGCTACGGTAAACACTATGGGCATTTTCCGTTGTGTCCGTTTCTGGATGTTATTCCTGTGTGAACAGCACCTGGTCCTGGCCTTGTGGCTGTTGGGTGTGTCCTGTGATCTGTCTGAGGTTTTGCTCCCCTTTGAGAATGCCAAGTGTTCATGCAGGAGCTTACGGGCATCTCTGTTTCCAGATCATCACCTTAGACAGGGACTCCTGAAGCCCCAGGCCCTTAGAGTTGAAGGACAGGAGAGCATTCCCCTCTTCTATGTGTCGGTGTGTGTGTGTATGTGTGTGTGTGTGTGTGTGTGTGTGTGTGTGTAAATAACTCAAGGAGGGTGACACCTCACTCCACACTGAAGTTGGCCAGTCTGGCTGACTCCTTGCAGTTTGCTTTCCCGTGGGAGTGGTAGCATTGTTGGTTCGGGACAGGAGACTAACCTGGGAGAGTGTCTGCACTAATCCTCACTGGAAAATGGGAAAAGCCATCCCTGCCTCACACTTTGTGCCCCGTGCTCTGGGCAGTTCTGATGCTGGTAGAGAAGGTGAGTTGTGACCTCATGTGCATTCCATATGTGTGAGTAAAGATGCAACCCAGAATCCCTCCAGTTGTGCCCTGGGTGAGAGGACGGATAGCTCTGCCAGGCGCCCGGTGTGTAGTAGAAAACACCCCTGGAGCAGCAGCCACGAAGAGGGAATCCCGGTGACTCCCTGCAGGGCCCACACCTCACACACGTTTCAGTTGTGCTCCTGTGAGCGGATTCTGATGTGGTTTGGTGGCTGTGAGGCTAATAGCGTCTCTCCTGATCCATCCTGAGAGTGTCACACCAGCTCCTTAGACACGCTGGTTCACATCTGGGGATGTCGACTCGGCCGCTCAGTGGTTCTCGGCACCAGGGATGATGCATTTGCTCTGTGCCTGAGCCAAGGAGCATCTGAATGTCAGTGACGCAGACCCACGGAGCTGGGTCTCACTAACTCACCGGGATGGTGCTCTTCTCAGAAAGCACTTTTCCAAGTCCGCTGCAGGACTCCAGACATTTCTGTCTCCTCAGTGGAGTCTGAGGCCATGACAGCACTTGTGGAGAGTAGAAGACCCCTTTGTCAGGGAGAGAAGCATGGCAGGGTCAGGTGGGGGCTGGTAGGCTGCCAGTTGACCCTCGAATGACTGTGCTTCCATTGTGGATACTGGGCTTCCCATTGCCTCTCATTTTGTCTGTTCTCAATGTACAGAAGAAGATGCTGTGGTTGTCATGGCAGGTGAAGTGTGGTCCTGAACATAGATGCCGGCCCATCTGGCATAGACATTTTTATTAGTTTAGTATTAACTCTGTCAATACTTTGGGGCAGACTCCTTGCCTCTCTAGATTTGCAGGCATATATTACATGTGGTAACAGTAGTTTATCCCCACGGCATCTGTTCACTACAGGCTGTAGGTGGGACGCAGGAGACGGGTAACCTCTGGCACTGATGTTACTGTCTTGGAACTTGGTGGTGGGGAAGGTTTCAGGGAATGACACCTGTTTCTTTGGTTTTCAGCTTTCATTAGTGTTGCTACCTTTCTCTCTCATGTCAGCCTATGGTTTATTTTTTGTGTGTAGGTCTATATGGATGCACCGGGGCTTCATCATTTCCCAGGACCTCCCTGTGGGCCTTACCCCAAGGACCCTACCTTATTACCGTTCCTGTACTATGGGCCACATTCACCGCCTCCACCCTGCTGGCCTCATGGACCTCACCAACCACCTCCACTGCCCACATTTGGTAAGGTGATCTGAACAGTAGGACTTGGCCTGCAAAGCATATCCATCTTTCTCCACGAGGAAACTTTGGAGAAGATGTAGAGGTGGGGCCCTAGGGCTTTGCGTTGCAAGGGTTCACCTGGCTAAAGACATACCAAGATTCATTAGTTTCTACACTGTTACTACCCCGTGGGGCATGTCATTTTCTCATTTTGATCTGGGTAGCAGGTGTTTCTTGTAGAGAGAGACAGACATTTTACAGAAAGTCAGACATAACATTCTTCAGCCAGACCATTTCCAGCGACTACATTTTGGGCTGTTGAGGATTGAGGCACACCGCTCACTTCATTTGTAGCCGGTTTTCCCAGAGCAGCCTACTGCTATTTCCTTAGCTATGAAAACACCTGAAGCAAGGTGGGGGGACAGTGGTCCCTTCCTCGAGGGGGAGGGGCAGGTGTCCCCCTTGTCGTCAGGGGTCAGCAGAGACATGTGGGAATGCTCTGTGTCTGAGAAGGGACCCAAAAGTGGGAGAGGGTGGGACATGGTGGGGGTAAGTTTGGAGGGTTGGTTGAATTCCGCACAGTCAATGCCGGTCTGAATCCACTTCCATGCATTCTAGGGCTTTGGTCTGATGCTGAAGCTGGTGGGGCTCCCATGAGGAACAATGGCACCAAGCCCAATAGAGACCCGGGGATGGGCAAGGTAATTACTGTGGCCTTTTCCAGTTGTTCCAGAAACTTTTCCCTTTCTGAGCAGCACCCTGTCCTGGCCTTGTGTCTGTTGGGTGGATCCTCTAGTTTGTCTGTGGCGTTGTTCACCTCTCAAAATACAGGCAGTTCACGCAGGGACTGACAGGCTTCTCCGTTACAGATCATCACCTTCAGGGGCCCCTCCTGAAGCCACAGGTGGTTAGAGGTGAAGAATGGCAGGGCGCTCACCGTGTGTGCATGTGTGTGTATGTGTGTGTGCATGTGCATGTGTGTGCATGTGCATGTGTGTGCACACGTGTGTGTGTGCTCCCCTGCCCGCCTACAATGCATGTGGGGGGAAATAACTCAAGGAGGATGACGCCTCACTACACACTGAAGTCTCTGGCCAGCCTGACTCCCATTAGGGTACGTTCAGGTGCGATTGGTGTTGTGTTCATGTTAGGGTTAGATGACTAACCTGTGACAAGGTCTGTGGTCATCCTCACGACTGGAAACTAGGGGAAACTCTCTCTCCATTTTATATTCTCTGCTTTGCCATTTGGAATGTTCTTAGATTGGGCAAGTTTCATAAGTCATCCCTGTTTTACTTCTGCTGGTAAACATGCTGTACAGAATCCCTCTTCTTGGGGGGTTGGAAAAAGATGGCGAAGGAATAGGGGACCTTTTTTCAGCTGGTCTCCTGAATTGAGCTGGACATCTACCAGATCATCCTGAACACCCATGAAATCAGCCCGAGACATAGGAAGATACATCTGGATCTTTACAAACGAACATCTCCAGCACTGAGTATTGAGGTACGAAGCGGGGAGCCATGAATCTGTGCACAGATATCGGAAGATAAATGGAAGGGGGAGGGAGCCACTCCACTCGGGCACCGGGAATTAGTAGCCACCTGCACTGGTGAGCAGGCTGGACTCGTGGACTGGCACCCACAGGAAAGCAGACTGAGACCGTGAGCCTGGGAACGCGTGCACGACCAGACTGAAAACCAGAGCTCCAGAGTGCATACTCGAACTCGATGAAACCAGGAGCTTGAACTCGATGAAACCGGGAGCTCGGGAGCGCATGCACACAACCAGACTGAAAACTGGCGCTCTGGAGTGCACGAGAACCACACTGAAAAGGAAACTCGGGAGTGCGCTTGGGAACAGGGGTGGTGGCTGGCAGTGTTAAAAGCACAAAGGACAGAGATGGGTCAGCCCTGGAACCGAGGGCTGGGAGAGTGGCTGTGGGGCGCACAACCTGGGATGCTGCGGGGGTTTTTAGCAGCACCGACAGAAACAGAATTAAAGTGGCCAGGAGAGCTCAGTGGAGGGCAGACTGTGATCTCTCTGTTCTGAGACAGAGGCTAGGATACGGCCACTGCTGCTCTGACTCTCAGAAGAGTCACAGAAAACCACCAGGGAAAGCCACCAGAAAATAAAAGTCCAGAAATACCGGTTCACATTGTGCCCATCTCCATCCCCCCTCACAGGGGACAGAGTGACTCTACCCAAAAAGGGTTGCCTGAATATCAGTGCGGCAGGCTCCTCCCCCCTGAAGGCAGGCTGAAAAATCAAGAAGCCCACATCCCTAAGGTCCCTATAAAACAAGTGCACACTGTCTGGGTCCTAGTCAATAATTTGGGTTCTGTACATCCCTGCAACCTTTCCTCATCAGAATGACGAGGAAGAGAAATCCCCCCAGCAAAGAAAAGATAATGAGTCTGTGGCCTCTGCCATAGAACTGATGGATATGGATATAACCAAATTGTCAGAAATGGAGTGCAGAGTAACAATGGTCAAGATGATGTGTAGGCTTGAAAAAAAATTAACGAAAATATTAACAAGAAATATAGAATCTCTAAGGGTGGAAATGAGAGCGAATCTGGCAGAAATTAAAAATGCTATGAATCAAATGCAGTCTAAACTAGATGCTCTGACGGCCAGGGTAAATGAGGCAGAAGAACGAATTAGTGAATTAGAAGATGGGATGGTGGAAGAGAAGGAAAAAATGGAAACTTGGCTCAAAAAAAATCCAATCTCAAGAATGTAAGTTACAGATTACTGACTTGATGAAATGTTCCAATGTCAGAATCATCAGCATCCCTGCGGGGGTGAAGAAAGAGAGAGGTCTAGAAGAGATATTTGAACAGATTGTAGCTGAAAACTTCCCTAATCTGGCAAAGGAAACAAACATTCGAGTCCAAGAGGCAGAGAGGACCCCTCCCAAGATCAATGAGAACAGAGCTACACCACGTCACATCATAGTGTAATTTGCAAATATTAGATTCAAGGATACAGTCTTGAAAGCGGCCAGGGAGAAGAAAATCCTTACGTACAGAGGGAGGATCATCAGAATAATGTCAGACCTGTCTACTGAAACCTGGCAGGCCATTAAAGGTTGGCAAGGTATTTCAGAGCTCTAACTGAGAAGAACATGCAGCCAAGGACCCTTTATCCAGCAAGGCTGTCATTCAGAATTGATGGAGAGAAAAAGACCTTCCAAGACTGGCAGAAACTGAAAGACCAGCCCTACAAGAAATATTCAGGGAGGTTCTATAAAAGAAAAAAGACCCCAAGAGTGATACAGGAAAGAAATTTACAATCTATCGATACAAAGATTTCACAGACAACATGACATCATTAAAATCATATCTCTCAGTAGTCACTCTCAATGTGAACGGCCTAAATGCTCCCATAAATGCCACAGGGTTACAGATTGGATGGAAAGACATGACCCATCTGTTTGCTGTCTGCAGGAGACTCATTTTGAACCTAGAGATACATCCAGACTGAAAGTGAAGGGATGGAAAACCATTTTTCATGCCAGTGGACCTCAGAGGAAAGCTGGAGTGGCAATTCTCTTATCAGACGGACTGGATTTTAAACTAAGGACTGTAGTTGGAGATGCAGAGGGACACTGTATTATTCTTGAAGGATGTATCCAACAAGTGGATATGACGACTGTGGGTGTCTATGCCCCCAACAGGGGAGCAGCTAGATACACAAGCCAACTCTTAACCAGAATAAAGAGACATATAGATAATAATACGTTAATACTAGGGGACCTCAACACTCTGCCCTCAGCAATAGAGAGATCACCTAAGCAGAAAATCAACAAAGAAACAAGAGCTTTGAATGATATACTGGACTTTCATAGATAAATACAGAACACTACACCCCAGAACAACAGAATACTCATTCTTTTCGAATGCACATAGAACTTTCTCCAGAATAGACCATATACTGGGTCCCAAAACAGGTCTCAACCAAAAGCAACAGACTGAGATTATTCCCTGCATATTCTCAGACCACATGCTTTGAAACTGGAACTCAATCACAAGGAAAAATTTGGAAGAAACTCAAACACTTGGAAACTAAGAACCATCCTGCTCAAGAATGATTGGGTAAACCAGGGAATTAAGAAGGAAGATTAAACAATTTTTGGAAACCAATGAAAATGAAAACACATTGGTCCAAAACCTATGGGACACTGCAAAGGCAGTCCTAAGGGGAAAATACAGAGCCATCCAAGCCTCACTCAAAAGAAGAGTAAAATCTAGAATGCAGTTTTTATATTCTCACCTCAAGAAGCTGGAGCTGGAACAGAAGAACAGGCCTAACCCACCCACCAGAAGGCACGTGATCAAGATTAGAGCAGAGATCAGTGAATTAGAAACCAGGAGCACAGTCGAGCAGATCAACAGAAATAGAAGCTGGTTCTTTGAAAGAATAAATAAAGTAGATAAGCTACTGGCAAGACTTATTCAAAAGAATAGAGAAAGGACCCAAATTAATAAAATTAGGAATGAAAGGGGAGAGATAACGACCAACACCAATGAAATAGGAAGGATCATTAGAAACTTTTATCAACAGCTTTATGCCAATAAATTAAACAACCTGGAAGAAATGGATGCCTTCCTGGAAACCTATAAACTACCAAGACTGAAACAGGAAGAAATTGATTATTTAAACAGACCAATTAATTATGAAGAGATTGAAGCAGTGATCAAAAACCTCCCCAAAAACAAGAGTCCAGGGCCAGACAGATTCCCCAGGGAATTCTGCCAAACATTCAAAGAAGAAATAATACCTATTCTCCTGAAGCTGTTTCAAAAAATAGAAACAGAAGGAAAACTACCAAACTCATTCTATGAGCCCAGTATTACCTTGATCCCCAAACCAGGCAAAGACCCCATCAAAAAGAATTACAGACCGATATCCCTAATGAATATGGACGCCAAAATTCTCAACAAGATTGTAGCTAATAGGATCCAAGAGTACATTAAAAGGATTATCCATCATGACCAAGTGGGATTAATCCCAGGGATGCAAGGGTGGTTCAACATTCGCAAATCGATCAGTGTGATAGATCATATCAACAAGAAAAGAGTCAAGAACCATATGATCCTCTCAATTGATGCAGAAAAAGCTTTTGACAAAATACAGCATCCTTTCCTGATTAAAACCCTTCAGAGTGTAGGGATAGAGGGTACATTCCTCAATTTCATAAAAACCATCTATGGAAAGCCTACAGCGAATATCATTCTCAGTGGGGAAAAGCTGGAAGCCTTTCCCTTAAGATCAGGAACATGACAAGGATGCCCACTCTCGCCATTATTATTCAGCATAGTACTAGAAGTCGTTGCAACAGCAATCACACAACAAAAAAGGATAAAAGGTATTCAAATCGGGTAAGAAGTCAAACTGCCTCTTTTCGCAGATGACATAATACTCTATATGGAAACCCAAAAGACTCCACCCCCAAACTACTAGAACTTATAGAGCAATTCAATAATGTGGCAGGATACAAAATCAATGCTCAGAAATCAGTTGCATTTCTATACATGAACAATGAGACTGAAGAAAGAGAAATTAGGGAATCCATTCCATTTACAATAGCACCAAAAATCATATGTTATCTTGGAATTAACTTAACCAGAGACGTAAAGGAACTATATTCTAGAAATTACAGATCAGTCTTGAAAGTCATTGAAGAAGACACAAAAAAATGGAAAAATATTCCATGCTCATGGATTGGAAGAATAAACATAGTTAAAATGTCTATGCTACCCAGAGCAATCTACACTTTCAATGCCACCCCGATCAAAATACCAATGACATTTTTTAAAGAACTGGAACAAACAGCCCTTAAATTTGTGTGGTACCAGAAAAGGCCCTGAATAGCCAAGGAATTGTTGAAAAAGAAAATCAAAGCTGGGGGAATCATGTTGCCGGATTTCAAGCTATACTACAAAGCTGTGATCACAAGGACAGCATGGTACTGGCACAAAAACAGACACATAGACCAATGGATTAGAATAGAGAACCCAGAAATGGACCCTTGGCTCTTTGGGCAACTAATTTTTGACAAAGCAGGAAAAAACATCCAGTGGAAAAAAGACAGTCTCTTCAATAAATGGTGCTGGGAAAATTGGACGGCTATATACAAAAGAATGAAACTCCACCACTCTCTCACACCATACACAAAGATAAACTCCAAATGGATGAAAGACCTTGATTTGAGACACAAATCCATCAAAATCCTAGAGGAGTGCATAGGCAGCAACCTCTTTGACATCAGACACAGAACTTTTTTCATGACACATCTCCAAAGGCAAGAGAAACAAAAGAAAAAATGAACTCGTGGGACTTCTTCAAGATAAAAAGCTTCTGCACAGCCAAGGAAACAGTCAGAAAAACTAAGAGGCAGCCCACGGAGTGGAAGAAGATATTTGCAAATGACACTACAGATAAAAGACTGGTATCCAAGATCTACAAAGAACTTCTCAAACTCAATACATGAGAAACAAATAATCAAATCAAAAAATGGTCAGAAGATATTAACAGACGCTTTTCCAATGAAGACATACAAAAGGCTACCAGACACATGAAAAAATGTTCAAAATCATTAGCCTTCAGGGAAATTCAAACCAAACCACACTGAGATACCACCTTACGCCAGTTAGAATGGCAAAAATTGACAAGACAAGAAACAGCAAATGTTGGAGAGGATGTGGAGAAAGGGGAACCTTCTTACACACTTGGTGGGAATGCAGGTTGGTACAGCCACTTTGGAAAACAGTGTGGAGGTCCCTTAAAAAGTTAAAAATTGAGCTACCCTATGATCCAGCAATTGCACTACCCCAAAGATACAGACGTAGTAAAGAGAAGGGCCATATGCACCACAATGTTTATAGCAGCATTGTCCACAATAGGTAAATCATGGAAGGAGCCGAGATGCCCTTCAACAGATGACTGGATTAAGATATGGTCCATATATACAATGGAATATTACTTAGGTATCAGAAACAATGATTACCCAACATTTACAACAACATGGACAGGACTGGAGGAGATTATGCTAAGTGAAATAAGTCAAGCAGAGAAAGACAATTATCATATGGTTTCACTCATTTATGGAACATAAGAAATAGCGGGGAGATCGGTAGGAGAAGGAAGGAACGAATGAAGCGGGAGGTAAACAGAAGGGGGAATGAACCATGAGAGATGATAGACTCTGGAAAACAAACTGAGGGCTTCAGAGGGGAGGGAGGTGAGGGATTGGGATAGGCTGACCTGGGTATTGAGGAGGGCACATGTTGCATGGAGCACTGGGTGTTATACGCAAACAATAAGTCATGGAACACTGCATCAAAAACTAAGGATGTAGTATATGGTGACTAACAAAACATAATAAAAATTTATTTAAAAAAAAAGAATCCCTCTACTTATACCCTTCTACAACTATTTTGAATAATCAAACCTGTCGGTGTCCTGTTGCAAATGCACTCTGACACACGTTCTGAAGGGGGTATGTTATGACCACTGCCCCACAAGCCCTTCAGTTGGGCTTCTAGGAGCAGGTCGTTTGGTCCTAAGTCACAGTGAGAGCAGGATTCTTCTCTCATCACATGTTCTGGAGTTTTCCATTGGAAAGCGTATACATTTTTGTGAATTCTCTTATTTATACTTCCCATCTTAATTTCCTGTTGAACAAAATTACCCTGGAACTCAGTGTGCTGAAATGTCTGAGTTATTGTGTGTTAAGATAAGCACAGCTGCTGAGTGTATATAAAGGTTATTGGTATCATGTGTCTTTTAGAAAACACTTTTCCAATTCCCCTGTCAGATCACAGGCCCCTAATTCCTCAAGCGTCTTTGTGGCCATGGACAGAAACTGCAGAGAGCAAAAGACGCCTTTGTCAGGAAGTGAGGCAGCGTGGGGACAGTCACGGGCTTGTAGGCAAAGGATTCACCTCGAGTGGCTCGGATTCCTGAGAAGAAAGGGCAGTTTCATCACATTCTCTCTCTTGTTAACAAACCAAAATATTCTGTGTGGTTGAGGAGGAAAGATGAAGTGTTGTCCAGGATCCCGATGCCTCCGTGTCTGGAGTGTCCTGCCTTCACTAGTTTGCCATGCTCCTTTTTCATCTTTGAAGATGCTACTTCTTGCTAGTAAACGTCGGCAGATATGGTTAGTGATGTTTGGTGACAGTAGGTTATTCCTGTAATATCCATTCCCCTCTCCCCCCTTGTTATAGTTGGCAGCAGTGGGGAGGGGTCAAGTTCTCTAGCACGGATGCGGCTCTGCTGGAACGTGGTATTGGAGAAGGAGGCAGATGCTGAGAGCTCTTTCTTTGGGTTTCATCTCTTGGTGTTACAACTTCTGTCTGTCTCACCAAACTATTTTCCTGTCTGTCTGCAGGTGGGTCCAGATGTGAGAGGGTTTCCTCGGCCCACCTGCATGCCCTCCCATATGGACCAAACTTTACCAGGCTTCATTGGCTGTGGGCCACCTCAGCCTCCTCCACCTTGGTCGACATGCGGGCCTCCCCCGCCCCTCGTTCCTCCACCATGTGGTAAGATGATCTGGATTGCATGATGTGAGTTGTAGCGCGTATTCATCGTGTAACTACATGTGTCGGTGGAGAAGATGTAGAGGAGGTACCACGAGGCTTTCCAATGCAAGGGTCAACCTGAGTGAGGACACAGGAACATTCCTCAACTTTCTGTGGACATCCATTTCGTGGACTGTCTCGTTTCACCATACAGAACTGGGCAGCAGGGGTCTGCCATTGAGAAGAAGTGTGACATTGTGCAATAGACAGACATAAAAGCATTGCCCAGGTGCACTGCACAGACATGATGTTTTGGGCTCTGGGCTTAATGGATCACAGTCTTCACATCACTTGCACGTGTGGAGGCCCCAGTTGTCCAGCATTATTGATTAGTTATGAAATCATCTCTACTGTGCGGAGTGGTCATATCCCCAAGAGTGAGGGACTGGTTTCTCCTTTGTCCACAGAGGTCAGCGGAGACCTGTGAGAAACGCTCTGCATCTGGAAGGGACCTGAGAGTGGGAGAGTGGAACAGGCTGGGGCAGGTGTAGAGGCTTGGCTTGAATCCTGTGTGGTCAACACCCATCTGAATCCACCTCTGTCTCTTCTAGGGCTTTGGTCCCATTCAGACGCCTGTGGCGCTCAAGGGGACAACAGCGGCATGCCGCCCAAGGAGGTAAATACAGTGGCTGTTTCCAGTTGTAACCATTTCTGGAATCCTGTTCCTGTCTGGGCAGCACCGTGTGTGGCCTTGTATCCGTTAGGTATATCTTGGGATCTGTGTGGTGCCATTTACCATTTAAAATGCCAAGTCTTCATGCCGGAGCCTACAGGCTTCTGTGTTTCCAGATCATCACCTTAGGGATGTGTGGATGGAACAAATGCAGAGTTTGTGCTGATGTCTTGACATTGCAAGGGAAACCCAGCTGGGGACACTGTAACATCCTGAAGTTCTCACGTCATACATGCATTGTGCTTAACTATTTCCATATATTGAGCAGTGGGTTAGGTGCCATTGGTGTGAAGGAAGTGTCTCTATTGCACAATGGCAGACATGTGTTTCTTACTGTTGTGCATGTCCAGAGTCCACATTCGTTGTTCCTGGAGGGATGAAACACCTCTCACTTCATGTGCAGTGTGTTGAGTTTGAGCTGACATTTCATTAGTTACATAAACCACTGAGGAAGGTCTCTGGTCCCTTGATTTATCATTAGGGTTGGGGTCTGCCCCTTCCTCTGCAGCCTGTGGATACTTGGGGGAAGCCCTCTTGTCGGCTCAGGGAGGTGAGAATGAGAGACAGTGGCAGATGCTGGAGGCAGGTGTGGAGGTTTTGTGGGAATGTGGCTCAGTCACTTCCTATGGGCTCGTCCTCTGTCTTTTCTGTGGCATGGGTCAGAGACAGACGCTGGTGCGTCCCCCATAAGGAATAGCAGTCCTTCATGCAGGCGTCTCATGTCATGGGGGAGTGAATGTTGCTGAGGAGGTGATCACTTTCTCCAAGTTGCTCAGGAGATCCATTTGATGGACTTCATCTTTCACTCCTACTGAGGTGGTTGGCAGGTCCCTTTGCGGTGAAGGAGAGCCTCTCTTCTCCGAGAGCTCAGCACAGCAGGTGTGCGCAGGGACGCTGTACAGAGACCATATCCTGCGCTCTGGAAGGGATGAGGTCTAGTCTTAACATTAGGAATTTAGGGTGTCTAAGAGAAGGGAGGGACATGTTCATTAAACCACACAGACGTTGTGTTCCGTATAAGGGAAGCACCAGCGATGTATCTGAAGGACAAGAGAGGGAGCCGTGGGTCACACAGAAACAGGAGACTGTGGATGAGAAGCAGGATGGAGGTGCTCAGGGGAGTGGATGGTCTCTCTCAGGTAGAGCAGAGGCCATTCCTGGCAGGCCAGCAGCTTAAGCAGTGAGTGTGAAGGCAGAGTGAGGTCCACACCGAGTTGCTGCGTGTGTCTGTCACACAGTGTGAATAATGCAGTTATTTGCATGAAAATGTCATTGTTGGCATAAAGCTGTTCATTCATAATCTATAAAAATATTGTTTCCCTAAATTTCTGAAGGTTCTGAACTGTGTGAAAGAATGCCGTGGAGATGTGGGAAATTTAACTTGGTTCTTTGGGGATTCTTGTCTGCCTCAGTTTGTGTGCCCCCGTGTGAGAACGTGAAGACAGGACTGAGATCAGAGAGCTGCTGCCTTGGCTTCAGCCTGAGTGAGGCTCTTAGTGGGGAATTTGGGGTTGACCAGGAGCCGCCCTACCTCGAGCCCTGTCACCACCCTCTGCATCTGAGTCCCCTCCCCGCCTGCATCTCCCAGAACTTCTGCCACAGTGTCCTGCGGATTTGCCTGTGTTCCTGATGTCTCAGCCCGAATGCCAGCTCTCCGTGGGGCCTACTCAGAGCCTCAGCTTTGTTTTCTTGGTTTTTTTTTTAATGATTTTTTATTATATTATGTTAGTCACCATACAGTACATCCCCGGTTTCCGATATAAAGTTCAATGATTCATTAGTTGCGTATAATATTCAGTGCACCATGCTATACGTGCCCTCCTTACTACCCATCACCGGTCTATCCCATTCCCCCACCCCCCTCCCCTCTGAAGCCCTCAGTCTGTTTCTCATAGTCCATAGTCTCTCATGTTTCATTCCCCCTTCTGATTACCCCCCCTTTCTTTATCCCTTTCTTCACCTACTGATCATCCTATTTCTTATGTCCCATAGATGAGAGAAATCATATGATATATGTCTTTCTCTGCTTGACTTATTTCACTTAGCATTATCTGCTCCAGTGCCGTCCATGTTGCAGCAAATGTTGAGAAATCATTCTTTCTGATAGCGGAGTAATATTCCATTGTATATATGGACCACATCTTTTTAATCCAGTCATCTGTTGAAGGGCATCTCGGCTCCTTCCACGATTTAGCTATTGTGGACAATGCTGCTGTGAACATTGGGGTGCATATGGCCCTTCTCTTCACTACGTCTGTATCTTTGGGATAAACACCCAGTACTGCAATGGCTGGGTCATAGGGTAGCTCAATATTTAACTACTTAAGGGACCTCCACACTGTTTTCCAGAGTGGCTGTACCAACTTGCATTCCCACCAACAATGTAGGAGGGATCCCCTTTCTGCACATCCTCTCCAACAATTGTTGTTTCTTGCCTTGTCTATTTTTGCCATTCTAACTGGCGTAAGGTGGTATCTCAGTGTGGTTTTGATTTGAATTTCCTTGATGGCTAATGACTGTGAACATTTTTTCATGTGTCTATTAGCCATTTGTATGTCTTCATTGGAAAAGTGTCTGTTCATATCTTCTGCCCATTTTTTGATTTGTTCATTTGTTTCTCATGTATTGAGTTTGAGAAGTTCTTTGTAGATCTTGGATACCAGTCTTTTATCTGTAGTGTCATTTGCAAATGTATTCTCCCATTCCGTGGGCTTCCTCTTAGTTTTTTTGACTGTTTCCTTGGCTGTGCCGAAGCTTTTTATCTTGATGAAGTCCCACAAGTTCATTTTATCTTTTGTTTCTCTTGCCTTTGGAGATGTGTCATGAATAAGGTTGCTTTGGCCGATGTCGTAGAGGTTGCTGCCTATGTTCTCCTCTAGGATTTTGATGGATTCCTGTCTCACATCGAGGTCTTTCATCCACTTGGAGTTTATTTTTGTGTATGGTGTGAGAGATTGGTCAAGTTTCATTCTTTTGCATGTAGCTGTCCAATTTTCCCAGCACCATTTATTGAAGAGACTGTCTTTTTTCCACTGGATGTTTTTTTCTGCTATATCAAAGATTAGTTGCCCAAAGAGTCGAGGGTCCATTTCTGGAGTCTCTATTCTGTTCCATTGGTCTGTGTGTCTGTTTTTGTGCCAGTACCGTGCTGTCTTTGTGATCACAGCTTTGTAGTATAGCTTGAAATCCAGCATTGTGATGCCCCCAGCTTTGTTTTTCCTTTTCAACAGTTCCTTGGCGATTCAGGGCCTTTTCTGGTTCCATACAAATTTAAGGACTATTTGTTCCAGTTCTTTGAAAAATGTCCTCGGTATTTTGATCGGGAGAGCATTGAAAGTGTAGATTGCTCTGGGTAGCATGGACATTTAACTAGGTTAATTCTTCCGATCCATGAGCATGGAATATTTTTCCATCTTTTTATGTCTTCCTCAATGTCTTTCAAGAGTTATTTATAGTTTCTAGAATATAGGTCCTTTACGTCTCTGGTTAAGTTAATTCCAAGGTAACGTATGGTTTTTGGTGCTATTGTAAATGGGATGGATTCCCTAATTTCTCTTTCTTCAGTCTCAGTATTTGTGTATAGAAATGCAACTGATTTCTGAGCATTGATTTTGTATCCCGCCACGTTACTGAATGGCTCTATAACTTCTAATAGTTTGGGAGTGCATTCTTTTGGGTTTTCCATATAGAGTATCATGTCATCTGCGAAGAGAGACAGTTTGACTTCTTCTTTGCCGATTTGGATACCTTTTATCCCTTTTTGTTGTCTGATTGCTGTTGCAAGGACTTCTAGTACTATGTTGAATAATAGTGGCGAGAGTGGGCATCCTTGTCGTGTTCCTCATCTTCAGGGAAAGGCTTCCAGCTTTTCCCCATTGAGAATAATATTTGCAGTAGGCTTTTCATAGATGGCTTTTATGAGATTGAGAAATGTACCCTCTATTCCTACAGTCTGAAGGGTTTTAATCAGGAAAGGATGCTGTATTTTGTTAAATGCTTTCTCTGCATCAATTGAGAGGCTCATATTGTTCCTGAGTCTTTTCTTGTTGATATGATATATCACGCTGATCGATTTGCAAATGTTAAACCACGCTGCATCCCAGGTATGAATCCCACTTCGTCATGGTGGATAATCCTTTTAATGTACAGTTGGATTCTATTAGCCAGGATCTTATTGAAGATGTTGGCATACATATTCATTAGGGAAATTGGTCTGTAATTCTCCTTTTTGAAGGGGTCTTTGCCTGGTTTGGGGATCAAGGTACTATTGGCCTGAGATTGAGCCCCAAGTCGGGTTTGACGCTGAGTGTGGAGACCCTTAGGGTTTCTCTCTCTCCCTCTCCTTTTCCCCCTTCCCTGTTCGCTCACAAGTTTATCCTTTCTCTGTCTTTGTTTTTTTCTCTCTGTTTCAAAAAAAAATGTGCCAAATATCTGGGATTTTGGCCACTCACCCTACTCACTGTTTAAAAAAATAGCTCCATGCAGATGATCATCAAAAGGTGTTCATTTAAGACCTTGAAATTGCACTTGGAGTAGAACATCTCAGCCCAGATAGCGAGGATCCTCATTTCAATGACAAAGCCATGACCTCCTTTTTTTCTATTAAATTTCAGGTCCTAGCCAAGAAGGAAATAAAAGATACTTTTGAGAATGGGTACATTCAGACATTGATGTCTGAGATGTGAGGACAATTATTTTCTATTACATATGGACTCACAGAGGCAGCCACACACTCAGGTGTTCATCCAAGGCCTCAGATATACTATAGGAGGCAAATTGCACATGGCAGAACATAAGATCCCATTGAAATAATCCAAAATCTGTTTGACTTACAGGACAGTCAGTTTGAAATTTGAAGATCTCCCTGAGCGGTAACAACCAGGCTGTGCAGAGTATATATGTTGTAAAGGTGTCAGATGAGCCTAATCGTCTGAATGCCTTCCCTGCCCATCCTGTCCCCTGTGCTCTGTCTCTCCTCGTATCCCCCCAATAAACCTTTCACGGTTCTGTCTGTGTGTCAACGTCTGCCTTCACGAGGACCTATAGTCACTCCCCTCCAAGAGCACAGTGTGAATCCTGTACACACAGAAACAAACTGGCAGCAGTGGTGGTGATGGAGGATAGTAGCAAGATTACCCTTTGTGGCATCTTTACTGCAAGGGGCCCAAGCAGTCCTTCTGGGCAGGTGGACATACCCTGTATTTAGATCTGTTGGTGGTTGTATTAACTCTGGTGATAGATACCCTTGAGTACATGGTGTCTGCTAGTTTCAGGGGTGTGTGGTGATCAGCAGGACAGGTGTCTGTCCCCAGGCAGTGGTCAGTTGTGATTGTGAGGAATGAATGGTCAGTAGTGGCCCCGGGAGACCTGTGAGGAGGCCCTGCATTAATCCAGGTTTTGTGCGCTGGTTTCACTTCACCAGCTGCCTCGCAACAGCGGGTGGGCTCTGAGGGGCGCTGATGGTGGCAGTTTTCTTGGTAAGACCCCTGATGCCCCATAATCCCCCACAGTTTCCATGTTGAGGGATGGGCAGGGAAGAGGCCAGTGACAGGAGACCCATTCCTCCCTCACCACGCAGGAGGAGTTGGGTGTATGTGTCTGTTGCTTCTTAGGTCCTTTACTCCAGTCCATTCTGCACCAGAGCTCCTGGATCATGCAAAGCCCTCCTTCTTCCCAGGTTGTTGAAGCAGCCATCCTCCAGAAGCATTGGGGTCATGGCTGGGCCAAGGTGTCAAGGTCTGTCTGTCCACATTCTGCCCTGGAGAGGCAGTTACCCGCCTCAGGTCAGCCTGAGCTTCCTCCATAAATGGGATTGTCATGCCCTGTGCGCAGGGACTGGGCCGAATGATGGCAGGAGAGAGGGGGAGACAGGAGAGGTGGTCCCCTGTGGTGGTCCTGGACAGGACTGAACAGAGCAGAAGGTCTGAGGGCCTGTGGAGAGATAGAGAAAGAGACTGTCAGGGAGAGGGACACTGAGTGGGTGTTGGGGGGATTGGGCAAGTCCTGGAAAGTGAGAGGAACCAAGAGAGGGAGAGGGGGTAGAGAAAAGCAGAGACAAAGAGGAGTTGGAAGGATGAAAAGCAGTTGCTGGTCTAGGTGTGTGGAGGTGGACCATGGACCAGGGGGGAGGAGGTCTAGGTAGGTGCTCTGAGCATTGGGACCGGAGAAGGCGGGAATCCAGGACGTCAGATTTCCCTGAGCCCAAAGCTCCGACCTCTCTGGGGCAGAGCTGTGCAGAGGCCATTTCACTTGGGAAGATGGGCACCCCTCCTTTTCATGGCGTTGTGGGGCCGAGCCTCACGATCTGTCATGGAGAGAGATGGCTTGGATAGACCAGAGCACATTCAGTCCCTCCATCTGAGGGGTCATGACTTTGAGCATTGCAGGGAATACCAGGAAGGCCAGCAGAGGGCGCGCGCGCACCTCCAACAGGAAGGGGGCGGTTTCTCTGCGTGCGCAGCCACGGCCAGCAGAGGGCGCGCCAATGGCCTTTTCTGACCCAAGGCGCCTCAGAGCAGGAAGGGCTCCAGAAGCCTCCCAAGAATCTGGCCCCTCTCTGGCTGCAGGGGATAGATCGCCAAAGCTGCGGTTTCAGTAGGTTCGGCCCCCACCCTGGGAAGACCCTGGGGCCTTTGCAGCAACTTGTCGCCTCCCGAGGTAGAGGAAGAAGCTGCCTTGTTGGCTGAGTGCTGAGGGGGCGGCTCTGGGCGGCTTCCCAGGACATGCTGGTAAGTGAGCAGCACAGTCGCTTGCATTTTGAGGGCTGTTCCCCTGGTTCAGTCCTCATTTTCCCTGCGGGTATTTGAACAGACCTGTTTTACTCAGGGATCCGTGGCTTGAGGGGTCCCGCGACACCACATCAGAGATGCTGTGGTTGGCTTGTTACAGATGCAGGCTTGTTTCTGGGGAGAAATCCTGAGCCAAACTCAGAGGAACGGGAGCCGCTTTCAGTGGGGACTTGAATGCACTAACTGCTGACTCTCAGGACTTCCTAAAAGAATGAGCTGGGGTCCCACTTCCCTAATTCTGCTGGAACCTGAGACCCAGGTAGAAACACAAACTGCCCTCCATTTTGTAACCTTAAAGGTAGAAACTCTGAGGGATTTATCAGCCGAAGTTGGTTTTGTTTGGGAAGGAAGAAGAATAGAATGTAGGACAAAGAAGCAGTGACTAACCCTTAGGCACATTGGGGAGCATCAGAGAGGCTCACTGTTTTCAGGCGAAAAGGGGGCAGTTTAGAAGGCTGTTAGGAACCAAAAGTCCATTGGAGGCATCTGGTAGTTCAAATCATTGTGGCTTCTCATGGTTGAGTCCTGTTGGGAGGTGGGGGTTGGGGGGAGGGGATGGAGAGAGGAGAATAGAGTTCCTGTAGCTGGAATAGTGGAGTATTCACGTGCGAGGTCAAGTCCATGTCTTCCTGTTGGGTCCCCAGTTTATTCAGAGTGATAGTGTGTCCGAGCTCCCCCTGCCAAAACCTCCTGACTGTTTTGTGGCATTTCCCGTTACGACTTTTCACATTTCCCCGTTCTGATCAAGATTTGCCTTGAGGAGCAAAATAAGTCCGTCAAAGACAGATACTATATGATTTTAGTCATTTGTGGAATTTATGAAATAAAACAAATGAGCAGCGAGAAGAAAAAAGAGGCAAACCAAGAAAACAGCCTTTTTACTATAGAGAACAACCTGTTGGTAATCAGAGGGGAGATGATTGGGGGGATGGGTTCAGTAGGTGATAGGGATTAAGTCATGCATTTGTGATGAGCACCAGGTGTTGCCTACAAGTGTTGAATCACTAGATTGCACACCTGAAATGAATATAACTGTGAGGTAATTGTAATTTAAAAAACTTTAAAAAAGTTTCCATGGAAGAATTTTTTTTAAAGATTTTATTTATGCGTGTGTGTATGAGAGAGAGAGAGAGAGAGAATCAGGCAGAGGGAGAAAGAGGCTCCCCGCTGGGCAAGGAGCCCAGTGTGGGACTCAGTCCTAGGATACTGGGATCATGACTCACTGGATCATGAGCCAAAGGCAGATGCTTAACCGACTGAGCCACCCAGGTGTCCCTGGAAGAATTTCTGATCAGCAGTCAAGTTCTTTGTATTTAGTGGTTTTGTGTTTCAGTGCCAGCAAGGTCTTTTTCTGGTGGCGTGTCTCATGTTGGAGGAAATGTGCATCACAGTTGTAAACTACTCAAGTGACACTTGAAGAACTGGGAAGGTTAGAAGGGAGAAACTCTCATGTACTTCCTGTGTGAAGTCTGTATCTGCTCGAGATTGAGACCAGTGAGCCAGCATCACCTCACTGGGGACACTGTTTCTACAAAGGATTGACAGACAGCAAGTACAGAATCAAAAGCAAGATGACAATTCCAAACCATGTGTTGGTTCTAACCCAGGACCCTAGGTTTGAAAGGAGCCAACTGAAAATATTTATTGGCAGTTGTTTACCTGAAGGAAGACAGGTTTCTCCCTATGAAGGCAAACCCGGAGTCACGTGTGCCTCCTGGAAGTGTCTTCCTCAAGTGTCTGGGAGCAAAATAGTGAAATACTGCGAGAATGCACTAAATGAAATCACTGAGTACATCTGGGAATACAGATACACTGGGGAACATGAAGCATTAGAGAACTTGTTGCAAGAATAGGAATACTTCCGGGACATTTCAAAACAGTATTGTTATCTCAAAAGAGCTGTTTAAAACTCCATGTGTTATCAGTAATGGTCTGTTATGTTATAAATTCAGAAACAATGCATTTGGATTAGAATCCGGATGTTCAAACTATGTAATTATATAAGTATAGCACCATTTATTTATTCTGCTTTTGGTGAATAATTGTTTCCAGTTTTTTGTTATTCTGAACAATGCTGCAACGGACATTCTCACACGTTTCCTGGTGTGTAGGTTCAAGATTTTCAATAGGGCATATACATTTTCTAGTATTGGAATTTCTGGTTTGTAAGAATGAACGTGTAGAGTTTTGCAAGATAATGCAGAGTATCTTTCAAAATAGTTGTACCAATTGTACTTGTCCCAGTACTGCATAGAATTCCTATCTTCACCAATAACTGGTCTTGCCAAGCTTAATTTTTTGCCAACCTGATGAATGTAAAAGGGTTACTCTTTGTGGCCTTAAGGTGAATTTTTATGATTATTATTGAGGTTGAACATTTTTCATGTTTTTATTCACCACTAGGATTTTTTTCTTCCATAAAATTCTAGTTTTGCCATTGGGCTATTTGCTTTTCTCTTTTTGTTATGTAGGAATTAGCTTTTCAAATATTCTGGATATTGATCTGTGGTTGGTTGTGCGTGTTATGAATAAAACATTCTTTGTTATCAGTTTTTGAATTCAGATAGCTGAGTTAAAATAATGAAGACTACCTAGATTTCAGAATCTGTTTGGTTCCTGATTTTCATATAAAAGTTAGCTGGAGTTTGAATGATAAAGTATAATTCAAAGATTTCATTCAAATATTCTTGTTTCCTGGGACGCCTGTATCTTTTTCTGGTTTCTAATTTAATTTTTCTCTAAGGTATCTTTTTGTTAGCAAAAGTTCTTTTCCTTTTTTTTTTAAGATTTTATTTATTTATTTGACAGAGAGAGAAAGAGAGAGCCCGTGAGAGAGGGAACACAAGCAGACGGAGAGGGAGAGGAAGAGGCAGGCTCCCAGCAGAGCAGGGAGCCTGATGCAGGGCTGGATGTGGGGCTGCATCCCAGGACTCTGGGATCACACCCTGAGCTGAAGGCAGACGCTCAACGACTGAGACACCCAGGCATCCCAGCAAAAATTCTTAATTTTAACGTTGTCATGCTTACCAATTTTCTTTCTGAAGAATGCTTTTTTGCCTTGGTGAAGAAGTATTTTCTTATCCTGGGATCATAAAGATATCTTTCTATATATTCTTCTGCAAGTTTAACCAGTTTTATCTTTCATTTTGAAGTCGGTAAATCCATTGGAAATTAGATTTTGTGTATGGCAGGAGATAGAGATCTACCATGTGGATGACCAGTTGTCCTGACATCATGTATTTCATACACCATTCCCCAGTGATCTGTAGTGCCCCCTGTGTCATGGATGAAGTTCTCATACATTTGTGATTCTGGTCTGGGTGCACTAGTGGTAGTCATTAGTCTCCCAGCATGAATAACACCCTATCCTAAATCTTATAGCTTCATAATAATTCTTGATATCTGGTGGGGCAGTTCTCCTTTCCTTATTCCTTTTTTTCCCCCCTAAAGATTTTATTTACTTATTTTTGTGCACATGGGAGGGGGTGCAGAGGGAGAAGCAGACTCCCGCCGAGCAGGGAACCCGATGTGGGACTGGATCCCAGGACCTGGGATCATGACCTGAGCCGAAGGCAGATGCTTAACCGAATGAGGCCACCCAGGCGCCCTCCCCTTTCCTTTTTCTTCAGAAGCATCTTGGCTGTCTATGGGTCTTTGCTCTTCCATATCAAGTTTAGAATTAGCCTGTCATATTTCTTGCAAACTCATATTGGGATATTAATTGCTGCTGCATAAAATATACAAGGCAATTGGAAAAGTATTGACATTTTTTTATGATTTTGAATTTCTCTGTCTATAAACACGGCATGTTTTTTTTTTTCATTTGTCTTTAATGTTGTTAATAAATTAAAAATTCTGTTTCTTTAAAGAAACCAAACAAAAACAAAACAAAAACAAACAAAAGGAATCAGGGTGCAGTTAATAGTTTAGGTAAAAGAAAGACTTTTGAATTCTGAAACTTCTAAAACTCTAGAAATGCTCACAAGATAAAAATGAGGCTATTTCTGGAAAGGTCATACTCCAAAGAGGTTTCCTCCTTTTGCAAGAGACTGGGAAATGCAGAAAAAGGCATGTTCTTTGCACAAAAGAGGTAGGAGGAGCAACAGTGAGAAAAGGAATGCAGGCCTGGTCCGGACATGTGGGGGAAAGCTGTCTCCCCAGATGTTTTCTCTTTCAATTTGGGAAGTATTTATGTTCTCGTGACCAGATGGTGTCCAGGTCCAGTCAGGGTCTGGTGCCTTCTTTAAATGTGTCCCGTGGACCCAAGAGCCCATTCCCTGGGATTTGGCAGCACAAGGTTTGGTTAGCAGTATCCGATAAGGTCCTCTCAAGGGAGGTTGAAGAGAATCTCTGTGGAAGTGTCTTTCCCAAGAGAAAGAATCCCCAGCTTGCAGGGTGTGATGGTCAAGATAATTATCCCCTGGGAGTGGACACTGAAAAGATTGCTCTGCTACAACAATGTTCATTTTGATAGAAGCAACTAGATCTTTGCATTATTGAAATATATCCCCTTTTCTCAACTCCAGGTCAAAAGGGGGCAGAGGTCAAATGCATGGATATCCAGTGACTATCTCCAAGGTTGGGAGTCAGAGCTCCAAAGGGGATGGCCTTGAGATTTAGAAGAAGTATTGGCAATGCCTTTGGCCCAGGTCATTGGAAAGTCTCTGCAGATTTTGCCAATTGGGTCCCCAGTGTTGCCATTATGGTGTTGGACCAGTTGTGAGGTTAGGGGATAGTAATGTACAATGAAAGTATTGTAAAACCGGCCAAAGATCACAAACTCAGTGAAATGCCTGCACGGTAGAATGGGTTTTCTGGTCATTGTGCTGTTCAAGAGAGCTTTTCCCGGAGAGAGAATTTTTTCTAACAGGATTTTAGCCACAGAAGAGTCATTGGCCTTTCTACAAGGGAAAGCTTTGGTCCAGTGAGATAACATAGGCACATTGACTAACACAAACTTATTTCCATGAGATGAGAAAGTTGCATGAAATCCAGTTGCCAAATCTCAAATGGTTCATTGAGCAGTCTAAAATGCCCAGGGGAGGTATGGATTTGTTTTCCAGGATCGTATTTTGGACAAGTGGGACAAGCAAGGTTGGCACTTTCTGCAGTCTTCTTAGCATTTCCCCACCAATACTGGTTCATCAACCCTATCAGTTTGTCAGTAGACCAATGGTTTAATATTTGTACAGTTGTCAGGAGTGGGAATTTTAGAATTTTGGAGATGGCCATATTGTTATTTGATCCAAACCAGAATTCTCTCTTTTTATCAACTAGTCATCAGATTCCCAACATTGTTTCTCCTTGTCTGGGCCCTGTTGTTGGCCATGTCTGCTCAATTTTTCCCAATTGTCAGTTGGTAGGACATCCCTTCAGAACATGACAGAGGTCTGGCTCTCGGTGTCCTTTTGAGCAGCTTTTTTTGGGCAGAACTATAAGCCAGGTGGTTTCCTTTGGCCTCCAGAAAGTCAAGTGCAGAATATCCCTGGGACCTTAATAATAGCTAGATCTGCAGGCAAAAGCATGGCATCTGATGAATTTTAGACCTAGCAGCCATTTTTAATCTCATCCCCATTGTAAGGAAGGAAACCTCGTTTCTTCCATAATATTCCAAAACCATGAGCTAGCTATCCAAAGCACATACCGAGTATCACCTTACATGTTTGCAGTGCTGCCCTCGGCTACAATAGAAGCTGCCTTAAGGACACAGAACTCATCCTGCTGGGCTGAAGTAGCCAGAGGGAAAGGTGCTGCCTCAGTGTCCTCAAAGGGAGTTGTGGTAGCTTAGCTGGTGAGATATTTATCATTTTCCTCCTCTAAGTAAGAACCATCAGGAAAGCATGAAAAGTGTGCTTTGGTTAGAGCAATTTGCTGAAAATTGTCACAGGGAGTCAACAGGTGACCTGTCGGTGTGAAGTGGCTGTGGGGGGGTTTCATCTGTGAAGGAGGGGAGAAGGGTGGCTGGGTTGAGGCTTTTGGAACCAGAAAGAGTTATGTGAGGAGTGGTACCAGGAGGATTTCATAGGAGGTGAGGTGACTGTCTGGAAAATGTTGAGTGTGAGGAGAGTTCAGAAGGGCTTCTACTACATGGGGTGCAGCGATGGTTAAAGGGGATGGTGTGATGAATTCTTCAGTGGCCTTATCCCAGAGGGCAGTGGCAGGAATGGCTCTGAGGCAGGCGGGTATCCCCCAGCCATAGCATCTACCTATTGACTCTTATACCTTGTGGGATGATGGTGGTCCTTGTGTTTTGGGGTGAGCACTGCAAGGACATTCCCTTCCGTATCAGAGAGATGAAAAAGGGAAGTTGGTCATTAGGAGTTCCAAGGGCAGGGGCTAATGGTAGACTTTTGTTTAAAGTTTCAAAGCGGTGTCATCCCCCTCTTTCTGAATAATTGTGTTAGGTTTCTCATGTTTTAGTAAAATGTACAGCAGCTGAGCCTTAAAAGAGAAGTTTGGAATCCACTGTTGACAGTAGCCGGCCAGTCCAGGAAAGCCTGGTCATTGGTGCTTAGTTTTAGGTTGTGGGAAATTGAGGATGCCTTGAGTCTACCTGGATCCAGGTACTGTCCTTGTTCTGAGATCAGGTGACCTAAATACCTAAGCTGAGTTTGAGCAAACTGCAGTTTTTCTTTGGGGACTGCATGACCCTTTTAAGGCCAAAAGTTTTCCCAGGTGGATGCTGTCTTCCTGTGAAGAGGTGTGAGGAGGGGAGCAGAGATGCCAATCATCTACATATTGTAACAAAGGAGACACAGCACACTCACTATCATGTGGTGGGCAAAATGGGTGAAGGGGAGAGGGAGATATAGGCCTCCAGTAATGAAATGAGTAAGTCATGGGAATAAAAAGCAGAGCATAAGGAATACAGTCAATGATGGTTCGTAGTGATGTAATGGGATAGACGGTAGCTATACTCGTAGTGAATATAGCCTAATGTATAAAGTTATAGAATCACTAAGTTGTACACCTGAAACTAATGTAATATTGTGTGTCAACTGTAGTCAAAAAAAAAAAAAAAGTTGGGGGGCGCCTGGGTGGCACAGTGGTTAAGCAACTGCCTTCGGCTTGGGGCGTGATCCCGGTGTTATGGGATCGAGCCCCACATCAGGCTCCTCCGCTATGAGCCTGCTTCTTCCTCTCCCACTCCCCCTGCTTGTGTTCCCTCTCTCGCTGGCTGTCTCTATCTCTGTCAAATAAATAAATAAAATCTTTAAAAAAAAAAGTTGGAAATGTGGGATCTATTTAGATCCTCAGGAGATTTAACTTCAAAGGGGGCAGGTTTCAAGAGGTTTAAGAGAGGAGGAAGCAGAGAGAGCTTCAGAGGAAAAGGAAGGTTTGGTAAAAGGAAAAGAGGGAGAGAGGCCTTAGCAAAGTATTAACATCAAGGCAGTTGAGTCCCTAGAGGAATGTCACTCTGCCTGTTTCAAGGACTTGGGCTCTAGGAAGTAAGGAAATTTAACAATTTTTCTTCTGTCTTTGTTTCCCACATCAGATAAGAGTGTGTGAGCAGAGGAGATGAGAGGGTGCAGAGATAACAGAGGGAGATGGTGCTGCAGGTGGGGCCTGAGGTGTGGCCTGAGCACAATGTGGTTGCCTCCCTTGTCGACAAAGGTGAGGGAGGCTGAGGTGGCCCAAAGCCAATGAATCCTGGTATAGTTTGGCCCAAAGGGGAGGGCATGCAGGTGGGCTGAGGAAAGCCTCTCACATCAGGACCCACCTGCAGACAGACAGGAAAATAGTTTCGTAAGACAGACAGAAGTTGTAACACCAAGAGATGAAACCCAAAGAAAGAGCTCTCAGCATCTGCCTCCTTCTCCAATACCACGTTCCAGCAGAGCCGCATCCGTGCTAGAGCACTTGACCCCTCCCCACTGCTGCCAACTATAACAAGGGGGGAGAGGGGAATGGATATTACAGGAATAACCTACTGTCACCAAACATCACTAACCATGTCCTCTGACATTCACTAGCAAGAAGTAGCATCTTCAAAGATGAAAAAGGACCATGGCAAACTAGTGAGGCAGTACACTCCAGACACGGAGGCATTGGGATCCTGGACAACACTTCATCTTTCCTCCTCAACCACACAGAATATTTTGGTTTGTTAACAAGAGACAGAATGCGATGAAACTGCCCTTTCTTCTCAGGAATCCGAGCCACTCGAGGTGAATCCTTTGCCTGCAAGCCCCTGACTGTCCCCACGCTGCCTCACTTCCTGACACAAGGGTCTTCTGCTCTCTGCAGTTTCTGTCCATGGCCACAAACACACTTGAGGAATTAGGGGCCTGTGATCTGACAGGGGAATTGGAAAAGTGTTTTCCAAAAGGAACGTGATACCAATAACCCTTATATATCTCAGTAGCTGTGCTTATCTTAAAACACAGTCACTCAGACATTTCAGCACACTGAGTTCCAGAGTAATTTTGTCCAACAGGAAATTAAGATGGGAAGCATAAGTTAGAAAATCAACAAAACTGTATACGCTTTCCGATGGAATAGTCGAGAACGTGTGATGAGAGAAGAAACCTGCTCTCACTGTGACTTAGGACCAAACGACCTGCTCCTAGAAGCCCAACTGAAGGACTTTTGGGGCACTGGTCAGCAGATAATCACTGACGTCCCCCCTTCAGAACGTGTGTGTCAGAGTCTGTTTTGCGGCACGACACTAACAGCTTTGATCATGCAAAATAGTTGTGGAAAGGGTACAAGTATAGGGATTCTGTACAGCGTGTTTACCAGCAGAAGTAAAAAAGGGATGACTTACGAAACATAGCCTATCTAAGCATATTCCACCGCAAAGCAGATAATAAAAAATGCACGTAGAGCTTCCCCTAGTTTCCAGTCGTGAGGATGACCACAGATCTTGTCAGAGGTTAATCATCTAACCGCAATACGAACACAATACCTATCACACCAGAACGTACTCCAATGGCAGTCAGGCAGCCCAGAGACTTCCGTGTGCAGTGAGCTGTCATCCTCCTTGAGTTATTTCCCCCACGTGCGCTATGGGTGAGCAGGGGTACACAAACACACACACACACACACACACAAACACACACACACAAGACACACACACAGTGAGTGTTCTGCTATCCTTCACCTCTAACCACCTGTGGCTTTGGGAGAGGCCCCCAAAGATGATGATTTGTAACGGAGAAGCCTGTCAGCCCCTGCGTGAACTGCTTGTATTTGAGAGGTGAACGACGCCACAGACAAACTGGATGACCCACCCAACAGACACAAGGCCAGGACACGGTGCTGCCCAGACAGGAACAGGATTCCAGAAATGGTTACAACTGGAAACAGCCACCGTATTTACCTTGTCCTTCTCTGGGTCCTTCTTGGGCACGGTGCCACCTTTGTCCCCTTGAGCACCACAGGTTTCTGAATTGGACCGAGGCCCTAGAAGAGACAGAGGTGGATTAAGACGGGTGTTGGCCACGCAAGATTTAAGCCAAAGCCCTACACCTGCCCCAGCCTGTCTACTCTCCCACTCTCAGGTCCCTTCCAGATGCAGAGCGTTTCTCACAGGTCTCCGCTGACCTCTGTGGACAAAGGAGAGACCAGTCCCTCACCCTTGGGGATATGACCACTCCGCACAGTAGAGATGATTTCAGAACTAATCAATAACGCTGGACAACTGGGGCCTCCACACATGCAAGTGATGTAAAGACTGTGCTCCATTAAGCCCAGAGCCCAAAACATCATGTCTGTGCAGGGCACCTGGGCAATGCTTTTATGTTTGTCTATTGCACAATGTCACACTTCTTCTCAATGGCAGACCCCTGCTGCCCAGTTCTGTATGGTGAAATGAGACAGTCCACGAAATGGATGTCCACAGAAAGTTGAGGAATGTTCCTGTGTCCTCACTCAGGTTGATCCTTGCATTGCAAAGCCTCGTGGTACCTCCTCTACATCTTCTCCGCCGACACCAGAAGGTACAGGATGAATACGCGCTACAACTCACATCATGCAATCCAGATCATCTTACCACATGGTGGAGGAACGAGGGACAGGGGAGGCCCGCATGTCGACCAAGGTGGAGGAGGCTGAGGTGGCCCATAGCCAATGAAGCCTGGTAAATTTGGTCCATAGGGCAGGGCATGCAGGTGGGCCGAGGAAACCCTCTCACATCCGGACCCACCTGCAGACAGACAGGAAAATAGTTTGGTGAGACAGACAGAAGTTGTAACACCAAGAGATGAAACCCAAAGAAAGAGCTCTCAGCATCTGCCTCCTTCTCCAATACCACGTTCCAGCAGAGCCGCATCCGAGCTAGAGCACTTGACCCCTCCCCACTGCTGCCAACTATAACAAGGGGGGAGAGGGGAATGGATATTACAGGAATAACCTACTGTCACCAAACATCACTAACCATGTCTGCCAATGGTCACTAGCAAGAAGTAGCATCTTCAAAGATGAAAAAGGAGCATGGCAAACTAGTGAAGGCAGGACACTCCAGACACGGAAGCATCGGGATCCTGGACAACACTTCATCTTTCCTCCTCAACCACACAGAATATTTTGGTTTGTTAACAAGAGAGAGAATGTGATGAAACTGCCCTTTCTTCTCAGGAATCCGAGCCACTCGAGGTGAATCCTTTGCCTGCAAGCCCCTGACTGTCCCCACGCTGCCTCACTTCCTGACACAAGGGTCTTCTGTTCTCTGCAGTTTCTGGCCATGGTCACAAACACACTTGAGGAATTAGGGGCCTGTGATCTGACAGGGGAATTGGAAAAGTGTTTTCCAACAGGAATGTGATACCAATAACCCATATATAACTCAGCAGCTGTGCTTATCTTAAAACACAGTCACTCGGACATTTCAGCACACTGAGTTCCAGAGTAATTTTGTCCAGTAGGAAATTGAGATGGGAAGCATAAGTTAGAGAATCCACAAAACTGTGTATGCTTTCCGATGGAAAACTCGAGAACGTGTGATGAGAGAAGAAAGCTGCTCTCACTGTGACTTCGGACCAAACGACCTGCTCCTAGAAGCCCAACCGAAGGGCTTGTGGGGCACCGGTCATGCAGATAATCGATAACATCCCCCCTTCAGAAAGTGTGTGTCACAGTGTGTTTTGTGACACGACACTAACAGCTTTGATCATGCAAAATAGTTGTGGAAAGTGTACAAGTATAGGGATTCTGTATAGCACGTTTACCAGCAGAAGTAAAACAGGGGTGACTTACAAAACATGGCCTATCTAAGCACATTCCAATCCGCATAGCAGATAATAAAAAGTGGATGGAGAGCTTCCCCTGGTTTCCAGTTGTGAGGATGACCACAGACCTTGTCACAGGTTAATTATCTAACCGCAATACGAACACAATACCTATCGCACCTAAACCTACCCCAATGGGAGTCAGGCAGCCCAGAGACTTCATGTGCAGTGAGCTGTCATCTTCCTTGAGTTATTTCCCCCTTGTGCGCTATGGGTGAGCAGGGGTACACACACACACACACACACACACACACACACACACACAGAGACACACACACAGTGAGTGTTCTGCCATCCTTCACCGCTAACCACCTGTGGCTTTGGGAGAGGCCCCCAAAGATGATGATTTGTAACGGAGAAGCCTGTCAGCCCCTGGGTGAGCTGCTTGTATTTTGAGAGGTGAACGACGCCACAGACAAACTGGATGACCCACCCAACAGACACAAGGCCAGGACACGGTGTTGCTCAAAATTGGAAGTTTCTGAATAAAGTGGAAAAGGCCACGGTAGTTACCTTGTACATCCCAGGGTCTCTATTAGGCTCAGTGCCGTTGTTCCTCATGGGTGCCCCACCAGCTTCAGCATCAGACCAATGCCCTAGAATGCATGGAAGTGGTTTCAGACTGTCATTGACTGTGCAGAATTCAACCCAACCCTCCAAACCCTCCCCTACCACGTCCTAACCTCTCCCACTTTCGGGTCCCTTCCTAGACACAGAGCATTTCCCTCATGTCTCTGCTGACCCCTGATGACAAGGGGGACACTTGCCCCTCCCCCTCGAGGAAGGGACCACCGTCCTCCATCTGCTTCAGGTGCTTTCATAGCTAAAGAAACAGCAGTAGACTGCTCCGGGGAAACCAGCTACAAATGAATAAACCCTCAAAATGAACAGCATGCATTCTTCCTCAAGCCACAGGCTCATGGTTCAATCTTTCAGTCTACAGATGAGGCCTAGCATGTGTGACTGGCTATTATGGAAACATTTAACAGAAGAAATGGAGTAGACTGATCGTATAGTCGGGAGCAAAGAAACAATAGGAGATTGAGAAGTAAAGCTGTGACATCATACTGATAACATTACAGGAGTAAAATGCACACATCTCACTGATAAATGCAGTACAGCAGATTGCAAAGAAAACCAAAATAAAGGAACCTCCATAAAGAGTAAATAAATGACTTTTTTTCAAATAGTCTTTTTCTTTTCTCAAAAACTCTTTACCACTGAGTCAAGGTGGGAAGGAAGCTGGGGCTCATGACTCCTCCAGGCTCATCTCTTCAGTTGGGCGGTGGTGGGGGGCGGGGGAGGTTCTGCAGTGAGGGGACGGGCGTGAGCTCCGCCTGTCACAGGGACAGGTGCCCTGCTGCCTGGGGGAATCTGAGGAAAACACCCACCTGTCACCCCTTCAGACAACCTGCTGTCCGTAGGTACTGCTTGTGATTCTCTCCAGGACACACAATGACCACCCACAGGAATGGGAAGGACACCGTGTGCTTTCCCAGCAGAAGTCAGGCTGCCCTGTTTCACAGCGCGCTCCCTACCTCTCCGTGGAGGGCTCCACATCTCAGGTCTTCCCAGCATCGCTTCGTGCCTCATGCATCCCTCAGGCAGCATCTGTCCTTTCATCATGCGCAGTCTTGAATACAGAGAAAGAGCAGACGTCTATAAGAATTACATCACCACGTCCTCTACTGGACACCAAACAGTGTAGTTGTCACCCCTCAAAACACCCGTAAAAAGGCACATCAGACTCGCACACCTGTGTATCATGTAGGCATTCTCCCTGCTCTGCTGCTGTATCTTCCGCTCCCAAACCCGAGCCTTGATCTGCGGGAGAAAAACCCACCCATCTTCAGTTGTGCCAGACTGTGCCCCAAATGGAGAGCAGGGAAAAGAAAACACTTACCCAATTCCCTACAGCATTCTTTTCATGAACTGCGATCTGAAAAAGCCAACACACCAAAAGCGCATGTTCAGGGATCTAAGGGCCACTTCCGTCCCCTGCAGAGGGGCTAAGGGGCCTGTTGGGGCACAGCTCAGGTTACCTTGCGTTCAAAGGTGAGCTCTGCCTCCTGCAGCTGGTCTTGCATCTCTCCGATCTGTTGTTTGTCAGGTACAATTGCTTTCGTCAGATAAAGCCCAATATTGGGTGTGATTTTAAATCATCGGCCCATGTGGCCGTCCTCCAGTTATCTGTCCCCTCATCCAATTGATCCTGACACAGGAAACACTTCCACATGACTATACATGGACAGCAGGATCAAAGCTATTGTCACATCCTTTCCTTACTCATTTCTCCACACATGCAGGGTTCAGACTTGATATAATTTCCTTACCCGTTTTCAATCTTTCCCTAATTTATCACATGACAAGTATCTTTCGTCATGAAGCTCTATTCTCCTTTAACTTCTATCCTCGCCACGTTTGCCAGGGTTGCAAAGACCAGCGCCATCAGATGGCACTACCGTGTTTATGGGTAGGATTCATCCTACGACAAACTGCTTTCCTCAAGATGACCACCATTGACACCACAACCAGGGACTCTGGCGTGGAACAAGTTTCCACAGAGTCAGGCCAGAGCTGGTTATCAGGACATGTTTATTAACATGGTTGTTTTGCTCTTTCTAAAACTTATCTCTTTGGGTCTGTTAATTCTTTCTGGATATGTCCCCTGAATTTTTGTTTATATTACTTGTTGAGTCTAGACATTGTACAAAGGTGAAAAATACAAAGTAAACAAGGATTTCGGGAGCCGCTAGTATGGTGTCTGAACTCACTTGTACTTGTCCATTTCTTCTTTGGTTACTTTCAAATTTTCCTCGGCATCTGACAGCTGATTCTTTGTTGCCTCCAGTTCATAAAGTGTCTTTTCCAGCTTCCTAAAATGGGAAAGGTATATACATAGACCAGTAGCCAAGGTCCAGATTTCCTGCCGTTTTTCCTCCCAGCACACTTGCGGCCTAGATTTGAATGGCTTCCATAAATGCACAGACTGTGAACACCATCAGGGAAATGAACTGAAGGCCCCATTTAGGGCTAAAGAAAAATCAGATTCTGGCTGCTGCCACGTCCCCTGCAATCAGAGCTGTCTTTGTACTTCTCTACTTCAATTCATTCATCACCAAGTCACCAAATAACACTGCACTTTGTGCCCTCTCAGAATAGGTCTTTCTTTCTCTGAGATGGTGAAGGCTCATTTCAGTTCAAAGTGAGAAACTAGGCCTGAAAACTATTTGGATGAAGCAGGAGACCATCATTAGTCTTACACCTCCATGGGGAGCCCCGATCCTCAGACCAAGGCTGTGCCCGACACGGACAGCCCAAAAGGAAGCCTTCCAGAGTACGGCTTCATCAGCATGGTAACTCACTCCCAGACATCTCTAGGGTTTAGAAGTACAACCCCTGCTTCCTCCTTCAAAGATCCTGGTGGAGGAAAAGGCCAATCTTAGTGCTGACAGTATGTCCTGAAGTATAAAATGATGTGAACTGTCACACAGTCAGGGTGTTATCTCCAGGCAACAGATGTCAGATGGACAACTATCAACTGCATGGAGTCAACCTACTTTAACAGAGTCCACTGATAGTGAAAGCAGCAAAGAGCGATGCTTAGAAAGGCTGGTTTCCTGTGTCGCCCTCAGACTCTTTTGTTCATGGTGTTGATTTAAAGGGTTTCAATGTGATTCTTGATTTACTCAAGAATCACATGCAAAAAGACTCTTAGAAACTGAGACAAAAGCTCTAGACAGAGAAGGACTCATGCATTTGCTTCTGGTCTCTCAGGCAATCCTTCAGCACATGCTCTGTGGAGTGGCTGTAATGTAGTGGTTCAGCTGTGAGGTGTTGAAGAGAGAAAGGTGGTCAGGACACTGTACCTGCCCCAGAAAGAACTTACCGATGAACAGAACCAAGATGCCAGTGAGACAGAGCGGCCCCCACCCCCGGTGTGGGAAGGATTAGCACAAAGCTGAGTCTCCAGGGAAGAGGGGGAACAGTTTTGCTTTTCAGCATGAATGAGGGACTCTAAGGTCCTGAGAACTTTCTCCTCCTGAGGAAAATAGAGGAAGTACTGTACAAAAGTGGAAACTCGTGAGTGAATGCACCCAACTTCTAAGGAGCGCATGAAGAAACAGGAGAACCAGATGCAGAAGAAGGAAGCCCAGGAGAAAGCCAACCTGGCAGTGGGAGCCAAACTCCCCAGGGCTCATCAATGAGTTCTGGAACAGGCAAGTGAACTGCAAAGAAACTGAATGACTTTATGAGCACAGCCTTAGAAGGAAACAAGTGCTGTTCAGGGTCAGCCAGCAAAGGTGAGCCCCTAGTGAAACTGCAGGCTTTGCTTGGGACGCAGGAGAGTTACACCTACAAAATCAGGTGGACAGGAAATACCCCGGCCTTCTTAGGATTGGGCCACAGTGAACGATTTTGGTTGTACACTGGATGAAGGGATCCAGTATTGCTGGAGCCCCAACCCACTTTCCACAAAGAAATTCCCATTGTTTCTGCAGCAAGAGAATTCCATTTTTCTCTACACATTCTTGACCCAAGTCTGGTACTGAACAAGAAACTGACTGAATTCAGGGCTGATGAGAACATGTGATGAGACTGAAACCAAAAGGACAATGTAGATGGACCCAGAGGGGATCCAGGTATCAAGCTGATTAGTGCTGGTACCTTCCCTCTTCTGCCCCAATGAATCACACCACAACGTGTGACAAGCAGTTGGAACAGAAACAAAAATGCAGGTTGCACAGATCAAGGTAGGAAGGGCAGGTACTTCTACAGAATGCATTTGGCAAAAATACTCTAGATCCAATTCCCAACGAACTACAACTATCTAGCCTGGCTGCCACATAAATTCATACAACAGTGTTTGTGACGATTAACACAGGAATAGCTTACTCTTCGGCAGCCACTTTTCTTCGTTCAGAGAAATCCACCACGATACCCAATTTCTTCCTTAGCAGCTTCAATTCCACTTCCTTAGCTGCTTTCAAAGAACTCAGGGCGTTGCACTTCTGTTCCAGGACCTTTTTGCTTTCTGTAAAGGATGAGTTTTCTTTTGTATGAGTGGGCACGTGACCTGAGAACTTGGTTTTGTTGGGGAAAGGAGAAGGGCAAGACCTTGAAGGCAGGAAGGCATTCTTTCCCTTCCCAATGCAAACTCATTGCCAGCATCTGGGGATTTCTTTCCCTAAAATAACATACCCTTCAGTACACGTTTTTTGGACTCCAAGTCTCCCTGCTCTTCATCCTCCAATGCATCTTGGGCCTTGAAGACGGATATGAGGAAAGACATTCAAGAAATCATGATCACAGAACAATGTGAGTGCACCTAACAGAACGGGATCATGCAGTGCAACAAAGAAAGCCCTTGAGGCATAAATAGAACAAGGAGAAAGTAAGGAGACCCACACTTTTGTATACACACATATACACAAACACACACAAACACATATACCTAATTATATACATAAATTATATATGTACATATCTTCCCCTATTAACATTGAAAATTCTCTCTTCAGCATTGACAGGAAGGGACTATACAATTTGGCTGGCTATCACCCTTCATAACTCAAGTATCTTGTGGGATTTTCTGCATATCTTGGAGGGCAGGGCTGAACGATGTGATAATTACCTAGCTGTGAAATAAACCATACTTCCTAGTCCTTGAAATAGCAGACCTCATCGTGATGGTCCTAAGTGAAATTCCAGCTCACTGTTCGGTAGGAGTTTCAGTTCCCAGATGCCCACTCTCTACTGTGGTAAACAGCAAGCGAATACGCGGCCCTCCCCTCACCCAATGACCAAAAGCCTCCCGAGCCACGTTAAGGTAAATCTCAACAGCCAACTCTTACCATGTCCTCATTCTTGACATTCTTCTCTCTCATAGCTTGCAACATAGTCCGCTTGAAATGAAGGGCGACACTTAAATTTGCATTAACCCGTTCAACCTTTCCGATGTTCTCCTTCAACAAAACATATTGAATGAGTAATAATAATTCATCACTTAGGGCACGTGGGTGGCATCTGGGTGTCGCAGTAGGTCCAACTCCTGCTTTCATTTTGGCTCCAGTCCCCACCTCAGAGTCATGGGACTGACCCCTGCGTCAGCCTACACACTCAGCATGGAGTCTCCTTGGGATTCTCTCTCTCCCTCTGCCCCCCTCCACTCGCTCTTTCTCTCTCGCAAATCAATCTTTAAAATAATAATAATAATAATAATAATAATAATAATAATAATTCATTACTTTTATTTCTGTTGTTAGAACACAATTCAGGCAAAGAAGGGATCCTTACCTTCAATTTAAGAATTTTGTCAGAGAGAAACTGATGTTCTCTCTTCATTTCTGCGCGATGTTTCTTTCTTTCCCTGATCTATAAAATATACGAAAAGGGAATCAGAATTCAAAAATAGCAGAGTGTTAGACAAAGCTATCTAACGCTGTGTGACTCCTTTCTCGGATAGAGAGGCAGTGCTCTACACTTGTGAAGCTTCTCTTGAATCGCGATCATTTGTGGGTCACGTGAAATAGGTCAATAGGATGAACTACCAGAGGGGGAAGTAACCAAAATGAAATCACAAAAAATATTTGAAAGGGCACTGATACCTTCTCCTCCCAAATGGATATTTCTTTAGCAAGTTCCCTGTTTTCATTTTTAAGCCGATGGATCTTTTCAGCTATTTGTTGTAAAGTAACTAAAAGGAGAAAAAAGAATTTCTAAGATAATTAGCAAAACCAGTGACATCGAATAATCCCACTGTAATAGCCCCAGAGACACATTCTTGGACACTTGGGTGTAACTAACTTGATAGCATTCCCATTGTGCCTGAAAAAGCAAGGTTTAGCAGCATTTGAAACCTAAGACAACCTATTTCAGGGAGATTCCTACTTAAAATGTTTTCAGAAATAGAGAAACACAATCAAATGTCTTCTATTTTTCTCCCATCTGTAAGCATCATTCTTGGAAAATTCAATCACTGCAAATACTTATGTCATCACCAGAGATGTAACAGAAAAATCAAGCATCCTTTCAACTAACATCTCTCTCCTCCAATGATTAAGGTACGTAAGTAGGTCCCTGCAAACAACCCAAAATGAACAAAACCATCCTTTGCTCCTGCTCAGCGCCACGTCTACTTCCAGGTCCTACTTGGAATTCCACACAAGGAAAGCTCAAAATGTCAACTGAGTGGCTACTCAAAGGCCTTCCATGACTTCCTGCTGCTCACAGATTGCCTTTCAGGAACCCCAGGCTGGGGGCTCTGGAGGACCAGATCTTTGGAATCAAACACACTTGGGTACACTCTCCATGTTACACAGAGTCTCTGGAGTGCCTGGTAACTCACACTCCCTGGAACACAAGGTTTTCTCAGCCCAACTTGAGAATGCCACCCTCCATCCTTAAGGGAAAACAACCCTCATGAAGCTCCCTATCACAAGTGGATAACACCTGTAAGCTCTAGAACACAGACTCCTCTAACAGGCACTTAATTCTCTCATCTTGGGGCACCTGGGTGCCTCAGTTGGTTAAGTGACTGCCTTCAGCTCAGGTCATGATCCCGGGGCCCTGGGATCCAGTCCCACATCCAGCTCTCTGCTCAACTGGGAGCCTGCTTCGCCCTCTCCCTCTGCCTTCCACTCTGCCTGCTTGTGCTCTCTCTCTGTCAAGTGAATAAACCAAATCTTTCAAAAAATAATAAGTCTCTCATCTTACCTCAAGTGCAGATTCTCTTCTATTGGCCCAATGTGAGTGCTCTCGTGCCCCGAGATCTCTCTTCTCACCACCACCACTGCTGCACTCACAGGGACAAACACCAGCATTCGAGGGTTTGCTAAGTGCCAGGCAGCCACCTCGGCCGTCAGACAGCACCATGGAATCACCACAATCCATGAGGCCCGGACACAATACATTACCACCCCTGGCACACGTTCCTTTCCACTCCTTCTCCCCTGGCAGGAAAGGCTCCCTCCACTTCAGACTCAAAAGCATGCTTTAAACCTCTCTTGTGACACACACTCTGCCTGGCAATACCTGTCTTCTTCTCCAAGTGTAGCCTGCTTGATAGACTCAGAGTGTTTTCTCATCGTCACATTTCACCAAGAGCCAGGTCATGGCAAAGTACCCACTCCAGACCTCAGGCTCCTATCCTCACTTGCCTCCTAAACTTCTCTCTGCAAAATTACACCCTTTTTGTTCTCCCTCCTCCCATGAGGTGTTCCTCCTCCTGGTCTCCTAAGAGATGGCAACACCCTCCACATTATCACTTAGACTCCACATGGAGAAGAGAAAGATTTTCAAGACTTAACAAGTCAATTAGACATCAGAAGTCACCACATTTATCCCTAGTCAAATTACACCCACATCAAACACCGGTACTGAGAATTTATTACAAAGAAAACTAAAGCCAGAAATCTTACCTTCATATTGTCGAGGGGCAATCTAAGAGTGGAAGAAACAAAATTAAGTTTGATGTCAAAACATATTACTAGAAAAAATCTACAGTTCAGATAAATACTGAAATAGTAATCCAAAGAAGTTACAGTAATCATTTTACTTAGCAGAATGAATTCACAGGATTAGAAAGAAGACAAAATTAGCATTTCTAACTATGAAACTCATCTATGACTTTCTCTGAGTCATCATAGTTCACAATTCATTTTTGATAAAGAGCACAAAGGTGTATAACTTACGTTTTACCTCAAAATCTATTCACATTCTATTAAATGAACGTTCACCCTATTCAATTTTGACAAGGGATCGGGTGGACATTTAAAAAATAATCATTAATTCATCGTTTCCCTAACTGTTTTGTAACCAATATCCACACTGAAGTTTAGAACCTGGGATTATTGTTCAATCCTGAAAGATATAAAATGGAAGGAAGGAAGAAAGAAAGGAAGGCAGGCCGGTAGGGAGGAAGGCGAACAAGCAAAAACTCTGAGAAAGATATGCTTCTTGCCTTCTCTAGAAAGCCTTTCTGAAATCTTACAAAGACTTGGCTATTTGCTGAATTCACATGCAGTTACAGCACACAAGGTGTTATGAATTTTCCCAGACTACTACAAATGGAGGGTCATCAAAAAGAAATGAAAGCCATCGACGAGAAAAAGAGTGGCACGTGGCGAGTGATGAAGCATGAGCAACAACAGAAATGACAGCTGATGTTTCGAAAAAGGGGAACCAGGCTCCCCAGAATCGAGTCACCCAGATAAATTATAGCTCAATAAAATCTAGGCAAGACCCCATTTTGACACCATTAGCATATTTCCCCGTTCAAAAGTTTTACAGGATGATGAGAGGCTGAGGCCAGCCCCCAAATCTTGCCAGGATATTGGAATACCAGCACACTATCAACAAGCCAGTCATGATAATGTTGTTGGGGAATGTGCATCAGTGGAGGGCAAACAGAAAATCATGGCTATTCCATTAATTTCACGTGCTGCTTAGGAACCTCTGAGCTTCCGTGGCCCTTGTCACCCAGCCCCACAGGCGGGAAAAGTGAAAAGATGGATGGGGCACACCAAATACTTAATATTTTTGTTTTCTTTCTGAAGGGAAGCTTTCTCCATTGGCCGGGACAGGGAGAAAATTCCCATTTAGAAATAAACTCAAAAGCTTTCTGTTCTTCTCAGAAAGGTCTGCCCTCAAGTGAAATATGTCACCAGAGCCTAATTGGGGGTTTCCCAAAGACTAAGCAATAGAGCTGAGGGCAAATACTCAACTCCAGTGCTCTCTCCTCCCTGTCTCACCTGGGAGTAAACTCAGTCTAACCCCTAGCCAGTTAAGTAGAAAACATCACCCTAAAGTCCACTTATCTAAGTTTCTTTACTAGGACACAATACCTACCTTTCAACACAACCTTACAGGGCACACTACAGGTAAAAACCACAACAGCAAGCACTAGAAACACACTTCCCATGGCAGAGATGATGGGATTAAGCAGGCTAGGAATTACAAGTCCCTTCCATGTATGATACTGGATCTCAGAATAAAATGGACAATAGGAAGAAGAGATGGTGAATGTACACAGAGAGATGAAACTCTAAGATTTTAATGTAATTCTAGACAACAACACCATAGCAGAAATCAAGAATGCCTTTGATGGGTTCCTTAACAGACTCAACATACCAGAGGAAAGAATCATTGAGCCTAAAGAAATTCCAGTAGAAAATTCCAAAAGAGAACACAAAGACAAAAATTACAAAGACGGCACAGAAAATCCAAGACTAGTGGGACAAATACAAAACATGTAACACACAAATTATAGGAATACCTATTCCTACAGGAGAGAAGGGAGAGATATTTGAAGCAATGACTGAGGATTTTCCAAAATTAATATAGTCACCAAATCACAGATCCAGGAAGCTCAAAACATCGAAAGCCAGATAAATACCAAAACAAACACACAAACAACTAACAAACAAAAAACACTAACAATGCCTGATCTAGACTATTCAGCTACAGATCATTAAAGACAAAGAAACTATTCTGGAAATCTGGAGCAGGGGTTGGGCTAGGTGTCTGAAGGAGGTGGAGGGGAGCAATAACACCTTACCCAAGAGGAACAAGGATAAGAACTACATCACACTTCTCAGAAACCATGCCATCAAGAAGGACAAAATGTTTACAGTGTTAAAAGAAACATCAAACTAGAAACCCGGCCATTGAAATGATCCTTCAAAACACACTACAGGGTAAGGAAAACTGTCAGGGGTAGTGACAGTCATTACTTCAATGGTAAAGGGGTCAATTCTCCAAAAAGACATAACAATTTCTAATGTGCGTGCATTAACAACAGAGAGTCAAAGTACATGAGGCAGAAACTGAAAATATTGCTGGTGGGAATAGATGAATCCACTCCTACTGCTGGAGAATTCAAAATCCTCTTATCGGTCATTGACAGATCCAGCAGATACAGAAGTTCCATGAGAACACAGGTGAACTGAACAGCATCACCAATCCACGGCAGCCATTAACATCTGCAGAATACTTCATTCAACAACAGAAGTACAGACATTCTTCACAATCTCCCATGGAAAAGTCACTGAGAGAGGCCATACTCGGGGCCATAAGATACATCTGAACAACCAAAGGAATAGAAACCACAGGAAGTATGTTCTCAGACCACAAATCACTCAAACTAGACATCAAGAACATAAAGATAGCTGGAGAATGACCAAACAATGGAGATTAAACAACACACTTCTGAAGAACACATGGGTTGGAGGGTAAGAGGAGGAAAGGGTGAAAGAGGTGAAAGGGATTGAGAGTACACTTATTGTGATGAGCACTGAGAAATGTATAGGATTGTTGAATCATGTTGTACACCTGAAACTAATATTACACCGTTTGCTAATTATGCTTGAACATAAAGAAAAACACACGTATGGATCAAGAAGGCACCTCAATAGAAATTTAAAACTATTTTGGCCAAAGCAACCTTTTTCATGACACATCTCCAAAGGCAAGAGAAACAAAAGATAAAATGAACTTGTGGGACTTCATCAAGATAAAAAGCTTCGGCACAGCCAAGGAAACAGTCAAAAAAACTAAGAGGCAGCCCACGGAATGGGAGAATATATTTGCAAAAGATACTACAGATAAAAGACTGGTATCCAAGATCTGCAAAGAACTTCTCAAACTCAATAGGCGAGAAACAAGTAAACAAATCATAAAATGGGCCGAAGATATGAACAGACACTTTTCCAGTGAGGACATACAAATGGCTAACAGACACATGAAAAAATGTTCAAAATCATTAGCCATCAGGGAAACTCAAATCAAAACCACACTAAGATACCACCCTACGCCAGTTACAATGGCAAAAACTGACAAGGCAAGAGACAACAATTGCTGGAGAGGATGTGCAGAAAGGGGATCCCTCCTACATTGTTGGTGGGAATGCAAGTTGGTACAGCCACTCCCAAAACAGTGTGGAGGTCCCTTAAAAAGTTAAAAATTGAGCTACCCTATGATCCAGCCATTGCACTACTGAGTATTTACCCCAAAGATACAAACGTAGTGAAGAGAAGGGCCATATGAACCCCAATGCTCATAGCAGCATTGTCCACGATAGCCAAATCGTGGAAGGAACCGAGATGCCCTTCAACAGATGACTGGATTAAGAAGTTGTGGTCCATATATACAATGGAATATTACTCCGCTATCAGAAAGAACTAATTCTCAACACTTGCTGCAACATGGACGGCACTGGAGGAGATAATGCTAAGTGAAATAAGTCAAGCAGAGAAAGACAATTATCATATGATTTCTCTCATCTATGGAACATAAGAACTAGGATGATCGCTAGGGGAAGAAAGGGATAAAGAAAGGGGGGGTAATCGGAAGGGGGAATGAAGCATGGGAGACTATGGACTCTGAGAAACAAACTGAGGGCTTCAGAGGGGAGACGGGTGGGGGAATGGGATAGGCTGGTGATGGGTAGTAAGGAGGGCATGTTTTGCATGGTGCACTGGGTGTTATACGCAACTAAAGAATCATCGAACTTTACATCAAAAACCAGGGATGTGCATGGTGACTAACATAATAAAAAAAAAAACATTAAAGAAAATAAAATACTGTGTAATGTTCCAAAAAAAAGAAATTTAAAACTATTTCAATCTAGGTGATAATCAAAATTGACATTATTAGAGGGAAATTTTTAGTACTGAATGGATATAAAAATGTCCAGTGACTATAAAATTTTCTGCTTATTTATGAATAAAAGTATATCAGGTACTTTGGTATACTTACAGCGAGGACGGTTCTCCAGATGTAAATGAGAAAGGCACAAATGCCCAAATAGCCAGTAAGAATGGCAAAGTTCCACAGAACTCCAGCCCCATCAAGGCCGAGAATGAAACGGTCAGGCACAACGTGGACAAGCTGAAACAACATTTGAGATAATGAAGAATCTCAACGACATTCACAATGTATATGTCACAAGGAATCAACTTCACAGACTCCCCACCAGCCTCCAGGAAGTAAGCACACCTCTCAACTGCCTCCTCCTGGAGGAGAAGGAGCACAGAGGGATTACAAAGGAGCAGGGGCCAACTTTGGGGACTGATGAGTGTGTTTGCTCTCTTACTTGGTGATGGTTTCAT
>NW_026622791.1:0-81183 GCF_023065955.2 Ursus arctos | reverse complement strand
AGGCGGCGCCAATAACCGCCCGGGTGGCGGTGGGGCGGAGGGTGAGTCCAGCGCTGGGTCTCGGGTCCCCAATCCCAGGCGTTGGGGCGCCAGGCCCCTTGCGAGGGGCCCCTAAGGAGCCCACCTAGAGTTAGGGTTAGCCCCCAGGAGGCCTGCAAGCCCGATCTGCTGGATGTGCAGCGAGCGGAGGGGCAGGCCGAGCTGAGGGCGATGAGGAGTGGGAGCGGGGGCCCAAGAGTTTGGCGCGGGGGCCTTCGAAATGCGCCAGGGGCTCGGTGTGCCCTGCACATTCTCCCGCCCTGAATGACCAACGGCGCCAATAAAGCCCCGGGTGGCGGTGGGGCGGAGGGTGAGTCCAGCGCTGGGGCGGGGGTCCCCAGTCCCTGGCATTGCGGTGCCAGGGCCCTTGGGAGGCGCCCCTTGGGGGCCGACCTAGGGTTAGGATTAGCCCCGAGGAGGCCGGCAGGCAGGATCCATGGGCGGTGTGGGGAGGGGGGGGCAGGCCGAGGGGAGGGCGCTGGTGAGTGGGATCGTGGGCCCAAGTGTTTTGTCGCAGGCGGCCTTCGAAGCTCGCCAGGGGCTCGGAGGGCCCTACCCGTTCTCGAGCCTGAATGACTGGCGGCGCCCCTAGCGGCCCGGGTGGCGGGGGGCTGCAGGGTGAGTCCAGCGCTGGGGTTCGGAGGTTCCCAATCCCCAGCGTTGGGGCGCCAAGCCCCTTGGATGGGCCCTTCGGGGACCGACCTAGGGTTAGGATTAGCCTCCAGGAGTATGGCAGGTCCGATCCGCCTGCTGTGTTTCGAGCGGAGGGGCGGGTTGAGGTGAGGGCGCTGACTAGTGGGAGCGTGGGCCCAAGCGCTTTGGGGAGCGGGTGCATCGAGGGTCCGGGGGGGGGGCTGGAAGGGCCCTGTATGTTCTCCTGCCCTGAATGAGCGGCAGCGCCCCTAGTGGCCCAGGTGGTGGAGGGACAGCAGTGTTAGTTTGGCCCTGGGTCTCAGGGGTCCCCAATCCCCAGCGTTGCAGCCCCAGGCCCCTTGTTATGGGCCTCTCGGGGACTGACCTAGGGTTAGGGTTAGCAAGCAGGATGCCGGCAGGCCCGAAATGCCGCCTGTGCTGTGAGTGGAGGGGCGGGCGGAGTGAGGGCGCTGGCGAGCAGAAGCCTGGGCCCAAACATTTTGGCGCGGGGGCCTTCGAAGTTCGCGGGGGGCTCAGAGGGCCCTGCCCGTTCTCCCCCCCTGAATAACCGGCGGGCCCCCTAGCGGCCCATGGGTGGGGGGCTGCAGGGTGAATCCGGCGCTGGGTCTCGGGTCCCCAATCCCTGGCGTTGGGGCGCCAAGCACCTTCGGATGGGCCCCTGGGGGACCCACCTTGGGTTAGGCTTAGCCCCCAGGAGGCCATCAGGCCCAATCCCCTGGCTGTGTAGCGCGCATTGCGGCGGGCCAGGGGAGGGAGCTGGCGAGCGGGACCGTGGGCCCACAGGTTATGGCGCTGGGGCGGCCTTCGAAGGTCGTCAGGGGCTTGTAGGACCCTGCCCCTTCTCCCGCCTGAATGACCGGCGGCGCTCCTAGCGGCCCGGGTGGCGGGTGGCTGCAGGGTGAGTCCGGCCCTGGGGCTAGGACGTCCGGGATCCCGGGCATGGCGGCGCAAGGCCCCATGGGAGGGGCCCCTCGGGAACCGACCTAGGGTTAGGGTTAGCCCCCAGGAGGCCGGCAGGTCCGATCCGGCTGCTGTGTTTCGAGCGGAGGGGCGGGTTGAGGTGGGGGCGCTGACTAGTGGGAACGTGGGCCCAAGCGCTTTGGGGCAGGGGGCCATCGAATGTGGAAGGGGGCTTGGAGGGCCCTGCCCCTTCTCCCGCCGGGAATGAGCGGCAGCGCCCCTAGTGGCCCAGGTGGTGGAGGGGCAACAGTGTTAGTCCGGCCCTGGGGCACTGGGGTCCCCAATCCCCAGCGTTGCATCCCCGGGCCCCTTGTCAGGGGCCTCTCGGGGACTGACCTAGGGTTAGGGTTAGCAAGCAGGATGCCGGCAGGCCCAAAATGCCGGCTGTGCGGCGAGTGGAGGGGCGGGCGGAGTGAGGGCGCTGGCGAGCAGGAGCCTGGGCCCAAACATTTTGGCGCCTGGGGCCTTCCAAGGTCGCTGGGGGCTCAGAGGGCCCTGCCCATTCTGCCGCCCTGATGACAGGCGGCGCCAATAACGGCCCGGGTGGCGGTGGGGCGGAGGGTGAGTCCAGCGCTGGGTCTCGGGTCCCCAATCCCAGGCGTTGGGGCGCCAGGCCCCTCGCGAGGGGCCCCTAAGGAGCCCACCTAGAGTTAGGGTTAGCCCCCAGGAGGCCTGCAAGCCCGATCTGCTGGATGTGCAGCGAGCGGAGGGGCAGGCCGAGCTGAGGGCGTTGAGGAGTGGGAGCGGGGGCCCAAGAGTTTGGCGCGGGGGCCTTCGAAATGCGCCAGGGGCTCGGTGTGCCCTGCACATTCTCCCGCCCTGAATGACCAGCGGCGCCAATAAAGGCCCGGGTGGCGGTGGGGCGGAGGGTGAGTCCAGCGCTGGGGCGGGGGTCCCCAGTCCCTGGCATTGCGGTGCCAGGCCCCTTGGGAGGCGCCCCTTGGGGGCCGACCTAGGGTTAGGATTAGCCCCGAGGAGGCCGGCAGGCAGGATCCATGGGCGGTGTGGGGAGGGGGGGGGCAGGCCGAGGGGAGGGCGCTGGTGAGTGGGATCGTGGGCCCAAGTGTTTTGTCGCAGGCGGCCTTCGAAGCTCGCCAGGGGCTCGGAGGGCCCTACCCGTTCTCGAGCCTGAATGACTGGCGGCGCCCCTAGCGGCCCGGGTGGCGGGGGGCTGCAGGGTGAGTCCAGCGCTGGGGTTCGGAGGTTCCCAATCCCCAGCGTTGGGGCGCCAAGCCCCTTGGATGGGCCCTTCGGGGACCGACCTAGGGTTAGGATTAGCCTCCAGGAGTATGGCTGGTCCGATCCGCCTGCTGTGTTTCGAGCGGAGGGGCGGGTTGAGGTGAGGGCGCTGACTAGTGGGAGCGTGGGCCCAAGCGCTTTGGGGAGCGGGTGCATCGAGGGTCGGGGGGGGGGGGCTGGGAGGGCCCTGTATGTTCTCCTGCCCTGAATGAGCGGCAGCGCCCCTAGTGGCCCAGGTGGTGGAGGGACAGCAGTGTTAGTTTGGCCCTGGGTCTCAGGGGTCCCCAATCCCCAGCGTTGCAGCCCCAGGCCCCTTGTTATGGGCCTCTCGGGGACTGACCTAGGGTTAGGGTTAGCAAGCAGGATGCCGGCAGGCCCGAAATGCCGCCTGTGCTGTGAGTGGAGGGGCGGGCGGAGTGAGGGCGCTGGCGAGCAGAAGCCTGGGCCCAAACATTTTGGCGCGGGGGCCTTCAAAGGTCGCGGGGGGCTCAGAGGGCCCTGCCCGGTCTCCCCCCCTGAATAACCGGCGGGCCCCCTAGCGGCCCAGGGGTGAGGGGCTGCAGGGTGAATCCGGCGCTGGGTCTCGGATCCCCAGTCCCTGGCGTTGGGGCGCCAAGCACCTTCGGATGGGCCCCTGGGGGACCCACCTTGGGTTAGGCTTAGCCCCCAGGAGGCCATCAGGCCCAATCCCCTGGCTGTGTAGCGCATTGCGGCGGGCCAGGGGAGGGAGCTGGCGAGCGGGACCGTGGGCCCACAGGTTTTGGCGCTGGGGCGGCCTTCGAAGGTCGTCAGGGGCTTGTAGGACCCTGCCCCTTCTCCCGCCTGAATGACCGGCGGCGCTCCTAGCGGCCCCGGTGGCGGGTGGCTGCAGGGTGAGTCCGGCCCTGGGGCTAGGACGTCCGGGATCCCGGGCATGGCGGCACAAGGCCCCTTGGGAGGGGCCCCTCGGGAACCGACCTAGGGTTAGGGTTAGCCCCCAGGAGGCCGGCAGGTCCGATCCGGCTGCTGTGTTTCGAGCGGAGGGGCGGGTTGAGGTGGGGGCGCTGACTAGTGGGAACGTGGGCCCAAGCGCTTTGGGGCAGGGGGCCATCGAATGTGGAAGGGGGCTTGGAGGGCCCTGCCCCTTCTCCCGCCGGGAATGAGCGGCAGCGCCCCTAGTGGCCCAGGTGGTGGAGGGGCAACAGTGTTAGTCCGGCCCTGGGGCACTGGGGTCCCCAATCCCCAGCGTTGCATCCCCGGGCCCCTTGTCAGGGGCCTCTCGGGGACTGACCTAGGGTGAGGGTTAGCAAGCAGGATGCCGGCAGGCCCAAAATGCCGGCTGTGCGGCGAGTGGAGGGGCGGGCGGAGTGAGGGCGCTGGCGAGCAGGAGCCTGGGCCCAAACATTTTGGCGCCTGGGGCCTTCCAAGGTCGCTGGGGGCTCAGAGGGCCCTGCCCGTTCTGCCGCCCTGATGACAGGCGGCGCCAATAACGGCCCGGGTGGCGGTGGGGCGGAGGGTGAGTCCAGCGCTGGGTCTCGGGTCCCCAATCCCAGGCGTTGGGGCGCCAGGCCCCTCGCGAGGGGCCCCTAAGGAGCCCACCTAGAGTTAGGGTTAGCCCCCAGGAGGCCTGCAAGCCCGATCTGCTGGATGTGCAGCGAGCGGAGGGGCAGGCCGAGCTGAGGGCGTTGAGGAGTGGGAGCGGGGGCCCAAGAGTTTGGCGCGGGGGCCTTCGAAATGCGCCAGGGGCTCGGTGTGCCCTGCACATTCTCCCGCCCTGAATGACCAGCGGCGCCAATAAAGGCCCGGGTGGCGGTGGGGCGGAGGGTGAGTCCAGCGCTGGGGCGGGGGTCCCCAGTCCCTGGCATTGCGGTGCCAGGCCCCTTGGGAGGCGCCCCTTGGGGGCCGACCTAGGGTTAGGATTAGCCCCGAGGAGGCCGGCAGGCAGGATCCATGGGCGGTGTGGGGAGGGGGGGGCAGGCCGAGGGGAGGGCGCTGGTGAGTGGGATCGTGGGCCCAAGTGTTTTGTCGCAGGCGGCCTTCGAAGCTCGCCAGGGGCTCGGAGGGCCCTACCCGTTCTCGAGCCTGAATGACTGGCGGCGCCCCTAGCGGCCCGGGTGGCGGGGGGCTGCAGGGTGAGTCCAGCGCTGGGGTTCGGAGGTTCCCAATCCCCAGCGTTGGGGCGCCAAGCCCCTTGGATGGGCCCTTCGGGGACCGACCCAGGGTTAGGATTAGCCTCCAGGAGTAGGGCAGGTCCGATCCGCCTGCTGTGTTTCGAGCGGAGGGGCGGGTTGAGGTGAGGGCGCTGACTAGTGGGAGCGTGGGCCCAAGCGCTTTGGGGAGCGGGTGCATCGAGGGTCCGGGGTGGGGCTGGAAGGGCCCTGTATGTTCTCCTGCCCTGAATGAGCGGCAGCGCCCCTAGTGGCCCAGGTGGTGGAGGGACAGCAGTGTTAGTTTGGCCCTGGGTCTCAGGGGTCCCCAATCCCCAGCGTCGCAGCCCCAGGCCCCTTGTTATGGGCCTCTCGGGGACTGACCTAGGGTTAGGGTTAGCAAGCAGGATGCCGGCAGGCCCGAAATGCCGCCTGCGCTGTGAGTGGGGTGGCGGGCGGAGTGAGGGCGCTGGCGAGCACAAGCCTGGGCCCAAACATTTTGGCGCGGGGGCCTTCAAAGGTCGCGGGGGGCTCAGAGGGCCCTGCCCGGTCTCCCCCCCTGAATAACCGGCGGGCCCCCTAGCGGCCCAGGGGTGGGGGGCTGCAGGGTGAATCCGGCGCTGGGTCTCGGGTCCCCAATCCCTGGCGTTGGGGCGCCAAGCACCTTCGGATGGGCCCCTGGGGGACCCACCTTGGGTTAGGCTTAGCCCCCAGGAGGCCATCAGGCCCAATCCCCTGGCTGTGTAGCGCGCATTGCGGCGGGCCAGGGGAGGGAGCTGGCGAGCGGGACCGTGGGCCCACAGGTTTTGGCGCTGGGGCGGCCTTCGAAGGTCGTCAGGGGCTTGTAGGACCCTGCCCCTTCTCCCGCCTGAATGACCGGCGGCGCTCCTAGCGGCCCGGGTGGCGGGTGGCTGCAGGGTGAGTCCGGCCCTGGGGCTAGGACGTCCGGGATCCCGGGCATGGCGGCGCAAGGCCCCTTGGGAGGGGCCCCTCGGGAACCGACCTAGGGTTAGGGTTAGCCCCCAGGAGGCCGGCAGGTCCGATCCGGCTGCTGTGTTTCGAGCGGAGGGGCGGGTTGAGGTGGGGGCGCTGACTAGTGGGAACGTGGGCCCAAGCGCTTTGGGGCAGGGGGCCATCAAATGTGGAAGGGGGCTTGGAGGGCCCTGCCCCTTCTCCCGCCGGGAATGAGCGGCAGCGCCCCTAGTGGCCCAGGTGGTGGAGGGGCAACAGTGTTAGTCCGGCCCTGGGGCACTGGGGTCCCCAATCCCCAGCGTTGCATCCCCGGGCCCCTTGTCAGGGGCCTCTCGGGGACTGACCTAGGGTGAGGGTTAGCAAGCAGGATGGCGGCAGGCCCAAAATGCCGGCTGTGCGGCGAGTGGAGGGGCGGGCGGAGTGAGGGCGCTGGCGAGCAGGAGCCTGGGCCCAAACATTTTGGCGCCTGGGGCCTTCCAAGGTCGCTGGGGGCTCAGAGGGCCCTGCCCGTTCTGCCGCCCTGATGACAGGCGGCGCCAATAACGGCCCGGGTGGCGGTGGGGCGGAGGGTGAGTCCAGCGCTGGGTCTCGGGTCCCCAATCCCAGGCGTTGGGGCGCCAGGCCCCTCGCGAGGGGCCCCTAAGGAGCCCACCTAGAGTTAGGGTTAGCCCCCAGGAGGCCTGCAAGCCCGATCTGCTGGATGTGCAGCGAGCGGAGGGGCAGGCCGAGCTGAGGGCGTTGAGGAGTGGGAGCGGGGGCCCAAGAGTTTGGCGCGGGGGCCTTCGAAATGCGCCAGGGGCTCGGTGTGCCCTGCACATTCTCCCGCCCTGAATGACCAGCGGCGCCAATAAAGGCCCGGGTGGCGGTGGGGCGGAGGGTGAGTCCAGCGCTGGGGCGGGGGTCCCCAGTCCCTGGCATTGCGGTGCCAGGCCCCTTGGGAGGCGCCCCTTGGGGGCCGACCTAGGGTTAGGATTAGCCCCGAGGAGGCCGGCAGGCAGGATCCATGGGCGGTGTGGGGAGGGGGGGGCAGGCCGAGGGGAGGGCGCTGGTGAGTGGGATCGTGGGCCCAAGTGTTTTGTCGCAGGCGGCCTTCGAAGCTCGCCAGGGGCTCGGAGGGCCCTACCCGTTCTCGAGCCTGAATGACTGGCGGCGCCCCTAGCGGCCCGGGTGGCGGGGGGCTGCAGGGTGAGTCCAGCGCTGGGGTTCGGAGGTTCCCAATCCCCAGCGTTGGGGCGCCAAGCCCCTTGGATGGGCCCTTCGGGGACCGACCCAGGGTTAGGATTAGCCTCCAGGAGTAGGGCAGGTCCGATCCGCCTGCTGTGTTTCGAGCGGAGGGGCGGGTTGAGGTGAGGGCGCTGACTAGTGGGAGCGTGGGCCCAAGCGCTTTGGGGAGCGGGTGCATCGAGGGTCCGGGGTGGGGCTGGAAGGGCCCTGTATGTTCTCCTGCCCTGAATGAGCGGCAGCGCCCCTAGTGGCCCAGGTGGTGGAGGGACAGCAGTGTTAGTTTGGCCCTGGGTCTCAGGGGTCCCCAATCCCCAGCGTCGCAGCCCCAGGCCCCTTGTCAGGGGCCTCTCGGGGACTGACCTAGGGTTAGGGTTAGCAAGCAGGATGCCGGCAGGCCCGAAATGCCGCCTGCGCTGTGAGTGGAGGGGCGGGCGGAGTGAGGGCGCTGGCGAGCAGAAGCCTGGGCCCAAACATTTTGGCGCGGGGGCCTTCAAAGGTCGCGGGGGGCTCAGAGGGCCCTGCCCGGTCTCCCCCCCTGAATTACCGGCGGGCCCCCTAGCGTTCCAGGGGTGGGGGGCTGCAGGGTGAATCCGGCGCTGGGTCTCGGGTCCCCAGTCCCTGGCGTTGGGGCGCCAAGCACCTTCGGATGGGCCCCTGGGGGACCCACCTTGGGTTAGGCTTAGCCCCCAGGAGGCCATCAGGCCCAATCCCCTGGCTGTGTAGCGCGCATTGCGGCGGGCCAGGGGAGGGAGCTGGCGAGCGGGACCGTGGGCCCACAGGTTTTGGCGCTGGGGCGGCCTTCGAAGGTCGTCAGGGGCTTGTAGGACCCTGCCCCTTCTCCCGCCTGAATGACCGGCGGCGCTCCTAGCGGCCCGGGTGGCGGGTGGCTGCAGTGTGAGTCCGGCCCTGGGGCTAGGACGTCCGGGATCCCGGGCAGGGCGGCGCAAGGCCCCTTGGGAGGGGCCCCTCGGGAACCGACCTAGGGTTAGGGTTAGCCCCCAGGAGGCCGGCAGGTCCGATCCGGCTGCTGTGTTTCGAGCGGAGGGGCGGGTTGAGGTGGGGGCGCTGACTAGTGGGAACGTGGGCCCAAGCGCTTTGGGGCAGGGGGCCATCGAATGTGGAAGGGGGCTTGGAGGGCCCTGCCCCTTCTCCCGCCGGGAATGAGCGGCAGCGCCCCTAGTGGCCCAGGTGGTGGAGGGGCAACAGTGTTAGTCCGGCCCTGGGGCACTGGGGTCCCCAATCCCCAGCGTTGCATCCCCGGGCCCCTTGTCAGGGGCCTCTCGGGGACTGACCTAGGGTGAGGGTTAGCAAGCAGGATGCCGGCAGGCCCAAAATGCCGGCTGTGCGGCGAGTGGAGGGGCGGGCGGAGTGAGGGCGCTGGCGAGCAGGAGCCTGGGCCCAAACATTTTGGCGCCTGGGGCCTTCCAAGGTCGCTGGGGGCTCAGAGGGCCCTGCCCGTTCTGCCGCCCTGATGACAGGCGGCGCCAATAACCGCCCGGGTGGCGGTGGGGCGGAGGGTGAGTCCAGCGCTGGGTCTCGGGTCCCCAATCCCAGGCGTTGGGGCGCCAGGCCCCTTGCGAGGGGCCCCTAAGGAGCCCACCTAGAGTTAGGGTTAGCCCCCAGGAGGCCTGCAAGCCCGATCTGCTGGATGTGCAGCGAGCAGAGGGGCAGGCCGAGCTGAGGGCGATGAGGAGTGGGAGCGGGGGCCCAAGAGTTTGGCGCGGGGGCCTTCGAAATGCGCCAGGGGCTCGGTGTGCCCTGCACATTCTCCCGCCCTGAATGACCAACGGCGCCAATAAAGGCCCGGGTGGCGGTGGGGCGGAGGGTGAGTCCAGCGCTGGGGCGGGGGTCCCCAGTCCCTGGCATTGCGGTGCCAGGGCCCTTGGGAGGCGCCCCTTGGGGGCCGACCTAGGGTTAGGATTAGCCCCGAGGAGGCCGGCAGGCAGGATCCATGGGCGGTGTGGGGAGGGGGGGGCAGGCCGAGGGGAGGGCGCTGGTGAGTGGGATCGTGGGCCCAAGTGTTTTGTCGCAGGCGGCCTTCGAAGCTCGCCAGGGGCTCGGAGGGCCCTACCCGTTCTCGAGCCTGAATGACTGGCGGCGCCCCTAGCGGCCCGGGTGGCGGGGGGCTGCAGGGTGAGTCCAGCGCTGGGGTTCGGAGGTTCCCAATCCCCAGCGTTGGGGCGCCAAGCCCCTTGGATGGGCCCTTCGGGGACCGATCTAGGGTTAGGATTAGCCTCCAGGAGTAGGGCAGGTCCGATCCGCCTGCTGTGTTTCGAGCGGAGGGGCGGGTTGAGGTGAGGGCGCTGACTAGTGGGAGCGTGGGCCCAAGCGCTTTGGGGAGCGGGTGCATCGAGGGTCCGGGGGGGGGGCTGGAAGGGCCCTGTATGTTCTCCTGCCCTGAATGAGCGGCAGCGCCCCTAGTGGCCCAGGTGGTGGAGGGACAGCAGTGTTAGTTTGGCCCTGGGTCTCAGGGGTCCCCAATCCCCAGCGTTGCAGCCCCAGGCCCCTTGTTATGGGCCTCTCGGGGACTGACCTAGGGTTAGGGTTAGCAAGCAGGATGCCGGCAGGCCCGAAATGCCGCCTGTGCTGTGAGTGGAGGGGCGGGCGGAGTGAGGGCGCTGGCGAGCAGAAGCCTGGGCCCAAACATTTTGGCGCGGGGGCCTTCGAAGTTCGCGGGGGGCTCAGAGGGCCCTGCCCGTTCTCCCCCCCTGAATAACCGGCGGGCCCCCTAGCGGCCCATGGGTGGGGGGCTGCAGGGTGAATCCGGCGCTGGGTCTCGGGTCCCCAATCCCTGGCGTTGGGGCGCCAAGCACCTTCGGATGGGCCCCTGGGGGACCCACCTTGGGTTAGGCTTAGCCCCCAGGAGGCCATCAGGCCCAATCCCCTGGCTGTGTAGCGCGCATTGCGGCGGGCCAGGGGAGGGAGCTGGCGAGCGGGACCGTGGGCCCACAGGTTATGGCGCTGGGGCGGCCTTCGAAGGTCGTCAGGGGCTTGTAGGACCCTGCCCCTTCTCCCGCCTGAATGACCGGCGGCGCTCCTAGCGGCCCGGGTGGCGGGTGGCTGCAGGGTGAGTCCGGCCCTGGGGCTAGGACGTCCGGGATCCCGGGCATGGCGGCGCAAGGCCCCATGGGAGGGGCCCCTCGGGAACCGACCTAGGGTTAGGGTTAGCCCCCAGGAGGCCGGCAGGTCCGATCCGGCTGCTGTGTTTCGAGCGGAGGGGCGGGTTGAGGTGGGGGCCTTGACTAGTGGGAACGTGGGCCCAAGCGCTTTGGGGCAGGGGGCCATCGAATGTGGAAGGGGGCTTGGAGGGCCCTGCCCCTTCTCCCGCCGGGAATGAGCGGCAGCGCCCCTAGTGGCCCAGGTGGTGGAGGGGCAACAGTGTTAGTCCGGCCCTGGGGCACTGGGGTCCCCAATCCCCAGCGTTGCATCCCCGGGCCCCTTGTCAGGGGCCTCTCGGGGACTGACCTAGGGTTAGGGTTAGCAAGCAGGATGCCGGCAGGCCCAAAATGCCGGCTGTGCGGCGAGTGGAGGGGCGGGCGGAGTGAGGGCGCTGGCGAGCAGGAGCCTGGGCCCAAACATTTTGGCGCCTGGGGCCTTCCAAGGTCGCTGGGGGCTCAGAGGGCCCTGCCCGTTCTGCCGCCCTGATGACAGGCGGCGCCAATAACGGCCCGGGTGGCGGTGGGGCGGAGGGTGAGTCCAGCGCTGGGTCTCGGGTCCCCAATCCCAGGCGTTGGGGCGCCAGGCCCCTCGCGAGGGGCCCCTAAGGAGCCCACCTAGAGTTAGGGTTAGCCCCCAGGAGGCCTGCAAGCCCGATCTGCTGGATGTGCAGCGAGCGGAGGGGCAGGCCGAGCTGAGGGCGTTGAGGAGTGGGAGCGGGGGCCCAAGAGTTTGGCGCGGGGGCCTTCGAAATGCGCCAGGGGCTCGGTGTGCCCTGCACATTCTCCCGCCCTGAATGACCAGCGGCGCCAATAAAGGCCCGGGTGGCGGTGGGGCGGAGGGTGAGTCCAGCGCTGGGGCGGGGGTCCCCAGTCCCTGGCATTGCGGTGCCAGGCCCCTTGGGAGGCGCCCCTTGGGGGCCGACCTAGGGTTAGGATTAGCCCCGAGGAGGCCGGCAGGCAGGATCCATGGGCGGTGTGGGGAGGGGGGGGGCAGGCCGAGGGGAGGGCGCTGGTGAGTGGGATCGTGGGCCCAAGTGTTTTGTCGCAGGCGGCCTTCGAAGCTCGCCAGGGGCTCGGAGGGCCCTACCCGTTCTCGAGCCTGAATGACTGGCGGCGCCCCTAGCGGCCCGGGTGGCGGGGGGCTGCAGGGTGAGTCCAGCGCTGGGGTTCGGAGGTTCCCAATCCCCAGCGTTGGGGCGCCAAGCCCCTTGGATGGGCCCTTCGGGGACCGACCTAGGGTTAGGATTAGCCTCCAGGAGTATGGCTGGTCCGATCCGCCTGCTGTGTTTCGAGCGGAGGGGCGGGTTGAGGTGAGGGCGCTGACTAGTGGGAGCGTGGGCCCAAGCGCTTTGGGGAGCGGGTGCATCGAGGGTCGGGGGGGGGGGGCTGGGAGGGCCCTGTATGTTCTCCTGCCCTGAATGAGCGGCAGCGCCCCTAGTGGCCCAGGTGGTGGAGGGACAGCAGTGTTAGTTTGGCCCTGGGTCTCAGGGGTCCCCAATCCCCAGCGTTGCAGCCCCAGGCCCCTTGTTATGGGCCTCTCAGGGACTGACCTAGGGTTAGGGTTAGCAAGCAGGATGCCGGCAGGCCCGAAATGCCGCCTGTGCTGTGAGTGGAGGGGCGGGCGGAGTGAGGGCGCTGGCGAGCAGAAGCCTGGGCCCAAACATTTTGGCGCGGGGGCCTTCAAAGGTCGCGGGGGGCTCAGAGGGCCCTGCCCGGTCTCCCCCCCTGAATAACCGGCGGGCCCCCTAGCGGCCCAGGGGTGAGGGGCTGCAGGGTGAATCCGGCGCTGGGTCTCGGGTCCCCAGTCCCTGGCGTTGGGGCGCCAAGCACCTTCGGATGGGCCCCTGGGGGACCCACCTTGGGTTAGGCTTAGCCCCCAGGAGGCCATCAGGCCCAATCCCCTGGCTGTGTAGCGCGCATTGCGGCGGGCCAGGGGAGGGAGCTGGCGAGCGGGACCGTGGGCCCACAGGTTTTGGCGCTGGGGCGGCCTTCGAAGGTCGTCAGGGGCTTGTAGGACCCTGCCCCTTCTCCCGCCTGAATGACCGGCGGCGCTCCTAGCGGCCCGGGTGGCGGGTGGCTGCAGGGTGAGTCCGGCCCTGGGGCTAGGACGTCCGGGATCCCGGGCATGGCGGCGCAAGGCCCCTTGGGAGGGGCCCCTCGGGAACCGACCTAGGGTTAGGGTTAGCCCCCAGGAGGCCGGCAGGTCCGATCCGGCTGCTGTGTTTCGAGCGGAGGGGCGGGTTGAGGTGGGGGCGCTGACTAGTGGGAACGTGGGCCCAAGCGCTTTGGGGCAGGGGGCCATCGAATGTGGAAGGGGGCTTGGAGGGCCCTGCCCCTTCTCCCGCCGGGAATGAGCGGCAGCGCCCCTAGTGGCCCAGGTGGTGGAGGGGCAACAGTGTTAGTCCGGCCCTGGGGCACTGGGGTCCCCAATCCCCAGCGTTGCATCCCCGGGCCCCTTGTCAGGGGCCTCTCGGGGACTGACCTAGGGTGAGGGTTAGCAAGCAGGATGCCGGCAGGCCCAAAATGCCGGCTGTGCGGCGAGTGGAGGGGCGGGCGGAGTGAGGGCGCTGGCGAGCAGGAGCCTGGGCCCAAACATTTTGGCGCCTGGGGCCTTCCAAGGTCGCTGGGGGCTCAGAGGGCCCTGCCCGTTCTGCCGCCCTGATGACAGGCGGCGCCAATAACGGCCCGGGTGGCGGTGGGGCGGAGGGTGAGTCCAGCGCTGGGTCTCGGGTCCCCAATCCCAGGCGTTGGGGCGCCAGGCCCCTCGCGAGGGGCCCCTAAGGAGCCCACCTAGAGTTAGGGTTAGCCCCCAGGAGGCCTGCAAGCCCGATCTGCTGGATGTGCAGCGAGCGGAGGGGCAGGCCGAGCTGAGGGCGTTGAGGAGTGGGAGCGGGGGCCCAAGAGTTTGGCGCGGGGGCCTTCGAAATGCGCCAGGGGCTCGGTGTGCCCTGCACATTCTCCCGCCCTGAATGACCAGCGGCGCCAATAAAGGCCCGGGTGGCGGTGGGGCGGAGGGTGAGTCCAGCGCTGGGGCGGGGGTCCCCAGTCCCTGGCATTGCGGTGCCAGGCCCCTTGGGAGGCGCCCCTTGGGGGCCGACCTAGGGTTAGGATTAGCCCCGAGGAGGCCGGCAGGCAGGATCCATGGGCGGTGTGGGGAGGGGGGGGCAGGCCGAGGGGAGGGCGCTGGTGAGTGGGATCGTGGGCCCAAGTGTTTTGTCGCAGGCGGCCTTCGAAGCTCGCCAGGGGCTCGGAGGGCCCTACCCGTTCTCGAGCCTGAATGACTGGCGGCGCCCCTAGCGGCCCGGGTGGCGGGGGGCTGCAGGGTGAGTCCAGCGCTGGGGTTCGGAGGTTCCCAATCCCCAGCGTTGGGGCGCCAAGCCCCTTGGATGGGCCCTTCGGGGACCGACCCAGGGTTAGGATTAGCCTCCAGGAGTAGGGCAGGTCCGATCCGCCTGCTGTGTTTCGAGCGGAGGGGCGGGTTGAGGTGAGGGCGCTGACTAGTGGGAGCGTGGGCCCAAGCGCTTTGGGGAGCGGGTGCATCGAGGGTCCGGGGTGGGGCTGGAAGGGCCCTGTATGTTCTCCTGCCCTGAATGAGCGGCAGCGCCCCTAGTGGCCCAGGTGGTGGAGGGACAGCAGTGTTAGTTTGGCCCTGGGTCTCAGGGGTCCCCAATCCCCAGCGTCGCAGCCCCAGGCCCCTTGTCAGGGGCCTCTCGGGGACTGACCTAGGGTTAGGGTTAGCAAGCAGGATGCCGGCAGGCCCGAAATGCCGCCTGCGCTGTGAGTGGAGGGGCGGGCGGAGTGAGGGCGCTGGCGAGCAGAAGCCTGGGCCCAAACATTTTGGCGCGGGGGCCTTCAAAGGTCGCGGGGGGCTCAGAGGGCCCTGCCCGGTCTCCCCCCCTGAATTACCGGCGGGCCCCCTAGCGTTCCAGGGGTGGGGGGCTGCAGGGTGAATCCGGCGCTGGGTCTCGGGTCCCCAGTCCCTGGCGTTGGGGCGCCAAGCACCTTCGGATGGGCCCCTGGGGGACCCACCTTGGGTTAGGCTTAGCCCCCAGGAGGCCATCAGGCCCAATCCCCTGGCTGTGTAGCGCGCATTGCGGCGGGCCAGGGGAGGGAGCTGGCGAGCGGGACCGTGGGCCCACAGGTTTTGGCGCTGGGGCGGCCTTCGAAGGTCGTCAGGGGCTTGTAGGACCCTGCCCCTTCTCCCGCCTGAATGACCGGCGGCGCTCCTAGCGGCCCGGGTGGCGGGTGGCTGCAGTGTGAGTCCGGCCCTGGGGCTAGGACGTCCGGGATCCCGGGCAGGGCGGCGCAAGGCCCCTTGGGAGGGGCCCCTCGGGAACCGACCTAGGGTTAGGGTTAGCCCCCAGGAGGCCGGCAGGTCCGATCCGGCTGCTGTGTTTCGAGCGGAGTGGCGGGTTGAGGTGGGGGCGCTGACTAGTGGGAACGTGGGCCCAAGCGCTTTGGGGCAGGGGGCCATCGAATGTGGAAGGGGGCTTGGAGGGCCCTGCCCCTTCTCCCGCCGGGAATGAGCGGCAGCGCCCCTAGTGGCCCAGGTGGTGGAGGGGCAACAGTGTTAGTCCGGCCCTGGGGCACTGGGGTCCCCAATCCCCAGCGTTGCATCCCCGGGCCCCTTGTCAGGGGCCTCTCGGGGACTGACCTAGGGTGAGGGTTAGCAAGCAGGATGCCGGCAGGCCCAAAATGCCGGCTGTGCGGCGAGTGGAGGGGCGGGCGGAGTGAGGGCGCTGGCGAGCAGGAGCCTGGGCCCAAACATTTTGGCGCCTGGGGCCTTCCAAGGTCGCTGGGGGCTCAGAGGGCCCTGCCCGTTCTGCCGCCCTGATGACAGGCGGCGCCAATAACCGCCCGGGTGGCGGTGGGGCGGAGGGTGAGTCCAGCGCTGGGTCTCGGGTCCCCAATCCCAGGCGTTGGGGCGCCAGGCCCCTTGCGAGGGGCCCCTAAGGAGCCCACCTAGAGTTAGGGTTAGCCCCCAGGAGGCCTGCAAGCCCGATCTGCTGGATGTGCAGCGAGCGGAGGGGCAGGCCGAGCTGAGGGCGATGAGGAGTGGGAGCGGGGGCCCAAGAGTTTGGCGCGGGGGCCTTCGAAATGCGCCAGGGGCTCGGTGTGCCCTGCACATTCTCCCGCCCTGAATGACCAACGGCGCCAATAAAGGCCCGGGTGGCGGTGGGGCGGAGGGTGAGTCCAGCGCTGGGGCGGGGGTCCCCAGTCCCTGGCATTGCGGTGCCAGGGCCCTTGGGAGGCGCCCCTTGGGGGCCGACCTAGGGTTAGGATTAGCCCCGAGGAGGCCGGCAGGCAGGATCCATGGGCGGTGTGGGGAGGGGGGGGCAGGCCGAGGGTGAGGGCGCTGGTGAGTGGGATCGTGGGCCCAAGTGTTTTGTCGCAGGCGGCCTTCGAAGCTCGCCAGGGGCTCGGAGGGCCCTACCCGTTCTCGAGCCTGAATGACTGGCGGCGCCCCTAGCGGCCCGGGTGGCGGGGGGCTGCAGGGTGAGTCCAGCGCTGGGGTTCGGAGGTTCCCAATCCCCAGCGTTGGGGCGCCAAGCCCCTTGGATGGGCCCTTCGGGGACCGACCCAGGGTTAGGATTAGCCTCCAGGAGTAGGGCAGGTCCGATCCGCCTGCTGTGTTTCGAGCGGAGGGGCGGGTTGAGGTGAGGGCGCTGACTAGTGGGAGCGTGGGCCCAAGCGCTTTGGGGAGCGGGTGCATCGAGGGTCCGGGGGGGGGGCTGGAAGGGCCCTGTATGTTCTCCTGCCCTGAATGAGCGGCAGCGCCCCTAGTGGCCCAGGTGGTGGAGGGACAGCAGTGTTAGTTTGGCCCTGGGTCTCAGGGGTCCCCAATCCCCAGCGTTGCAGCCCCAGGCCCCTTGTTATGGGCCTCTCGGGGACTGACCTAGGGTTAGGGTTAGCAAGCAGGATGCCGGCAGGCCCGAAATGCCGCCTGTGCTGTGAGTGGAGGGGCGGGCGGAGTGAGGGCGCTGGCGAGCAGAAGCCTGGGCCCAAACATTTTGGCGCGGGGGCCTTCGAAGTTCGCGGGGGGCTCAGAGGGCCCTGCCCGTTCTCCCCCCCTGAATAACCGGCGGGCCCCCTAGCGGCCCATGGGTGGGGGGCTGCAGGGTGAATCCGGCGCTGGGTCTCGGGTCCCCAATCCCTGGCGTTGGGGCGCCAAGCACCTTCGGATGGGCCCCTGGGGGACCCACCTTGGGTTAGGCTTAGCCCCCAGGAGGCCATCAGGCCCAATCCCCTGGCTGTGTAGCGCGCATTGCGGCGGGCCAGGGGAGGGAGCTGGCGAGCGGGACCGTGGGCCCACAGGTTATGGCGCTGGGGCGGCCTTCGAAGGTCGTCAGGGGCTTGTAGGACCCTGCCCCTTCTCCCGCCTGAATGACCGGCGGCGCTCCTAGCGGCCCGGGTGGCGGGTGGCTGCAGGGTGAGTCCGGCCCTGGGGCTAGGACGTCCGGGATCCCGGGCATGGCGGCGCAAGGCCCCATGGGAGGGGCCCCTCGGGAACCGACCTAGGGTTAGGGTTAGCCCCCAGGAGGCCGGCAGGTCCGATCCGGCTGCTGTGTTTCGAGCGGAGGGGCGGGTTGAGGTGGGGGCGCTGACTAGTGGGAACGTGGGCCCAAGCGCTTTGGGGCAGGGGGCCATCGAATGTGGAAGGGGGCTTGGAGGGCCCTGCCCCTTCTCCCGCCGGGAATGAGCGGCAGCGCCCCTAGTGGCCCAGGTGGTGGAGGGGCAACAGTGTTAGTCCGGCCCTGGGGCACTGGGGTCCCCAATCCCCAGCGTTGCATCCCCGGGCCCCTTGTCAGGGGCCTCTCGGGGACTGACCTAGGGTTAGGGTTAGCAAGCAGGATGCCGGCAGGCCCAAAATGCCGGCTGTGCGGCGAGTGGAGGGGCGGGCGGAGTGAGGGCGCTGGCGAGCAGGAGCCTGGGCCCAAACATTTTGGCGCCTGGGGCCTTCCAAGGTCGCTGGGGGCTCAGAGGGCCCTGCCCATTCTGCCGCCCTGATGACAGGCGGCGCCAATAACGGCCCGGGTGGCGGTGGGGCGGAGGGTGAGTCCAGCGCTGGGTCTCGGGTCCCCAATCCCAGGCGTTGGGGCGCCAGGCCCCTCGCGAGGGGCCCCTAAGGAGCCCACCTAGAGTTAGGGTTAGCCCCCAGGAGGCCTGCAAGCCCGATCTGCTGGATGTGCAGCGAGCGGAGGGGCAGGCCGAGCTGAGGGCGTTGAGGAGTGGGAGCGGGGGCCCAAGAGTTTGGCGCGGGGGCCTTCGAAATGCGCCAGGGGCTCGGTGTGCCCTGCACATTCTCCCGCCCTGAATGACCAGCGGCGCCAATAAAGGCCCGGGTGGCGGTGGGGCGGAGGGTGAGTCCAGCGCTGGGGCGGGGGTCCCCAGTCCCTGGCATTGCGGTGCCAGGCCCCTTGGGAGGCGCCCCTTGGGGGCCGACCTAGGGTTAGGATTAGCCCCGAGGAGGCCGGCAGGCAGGATCCATGGGCGGTGTGGGGAGGGGGGGGGCAGGCCGAGGGGAGGGCGCTGGTGAGTGGGATCGTGGGCCCAAGTGTTTTGTCGCAGGCGGCCTTCGAAGCTCGCCAGGGGCTCGGAGGGCCCTACCCGTTCTCGAGCCTGAATGACTGGCGGCGCCCCTAGCGGCCCGGGTGGCGGGGGGCTGCAGGGTGAGTCCAGCGCTGGGGTTCGGAGGTTCCCAATCCCCAGCGTTGGGGCGCCAAGCCCCTTGGATGGGCCCTTCGGGGACCGACCTAGGGTTAGGATTAGCCTCCAGGAGTATGGCTGGTCCGATCCGCCTGCTGTGTTTCGAGCGGAGGGGCGGGTTGAGGTGAGGGCGCTGACTAGTGGGAGCGTGGGCCCAAGCGCTTTGGGGAGCGGGTGCATCGAGGGTCGGGGGGGGGGGGCTGGGAGGGCCCTGTATGTTCTCCTGCCCTGAATGAGCGGCAGCGCCCCTAGTGGCCCAGGTGGTGGAGGGACAGCAGTGTTAGTTTGGCCCTGGGTCTCAGGGGTCCCCAATCCCCAGCGTTGCAGCCCCAGGCCCCTTGTTATGGGCCTCTCAGGGACTGACCTAGGGTTAGGGTTAGCAAGCAGGATGCCGGCAGGCCCGAAATGCCGCCTGTGCTGTGAGTGGAGGGGCGGGCGGAGTGAGGGCGCTGGCGAGCAGAAGCCTGGGCCCAAACATTTTGGCGCGGGGGCCTTCAAAGGTCGCGGGGGGCTCAGAGGGCCCTGCCCGGTCTCCCCCCCTGAATAACCGGCGGGCCCCCTAGCGGCCCAGGGGTGAGGGGCTGCAGGGTGAATCCGGCGCTGGGTCTCGGGTCCCCAGTCCCTGGCGTTGGGGCGCCAAGCACCTTCGGATGGGCCCCTGGGGGACCCACCTTGGGTTAGGCTTAGCCCCCAGGAGGCCATCAGGCCCAATCCCCTGGCTGTGTAGCGCATTGCGGCGGGCCAGGGGAGGGAGCTGGCGAGCGGGACCGTGGGCCCACAGGTTTTGGCGCTGGGGCGGCCTTCGAAGGTCGTCAGGGGCTTGTAGGACCCTGCCCCTTCTCCCGCCTGAATGACCGGCGGCGCTCCTAGCGGCCCCGGTGGCGGGTGGCTGCAGGGTGAGTCCGGCCCTGGGGCTAGGACGTCCGGGATCCCGGGCATGGCGGCACAAGGCCCCTTGGGAGGGGCCCCTCGGGAACCGACCTAGGGTTAGGGTTAGCCCCCAGGAGGCCGGCAGGTCCGATCCGGCTGCTGTGTTTCGAGCGGAGGGGCGGGTTGAGGTGGGGGCGCTGACTAGTGGGAACGTGGGCCCAAGCGCTTTGGGGCAGGGGGCCATCGAATGTGGAAGGGGGCTTGGAGGGCCCTGCCCCTTCTCCCGCCGGGAATGAGCGGCAGCGCCCCTAGTGGCCCAGGTGGTGGAGGGGCAACAGTGTTAGTCCGGCCCTGGGGCACTGGGGTCCCCAATCCCCAGCGTTGCATCCCCGGGCCCCTTGTCAGGGGCCTCTCAGGGACTGACCTAGGGTTAGGGTTAGCAAGCAGGATGCCGGCAGGCCCAAAATGCCGGCTGTGCGGCGAGTGGAGGGGCGGGCGGAGTGAGGGGGCTGGCGAGCAGGAGCCTGGGCCCAAACATTTTGGCGCCTGGGGCCTTCCAAGGTCGCTGGGGGCTCAGAGGGCCCTGCCCGTTCTGCCGCCCTGATGACAGGCGGCGCCAATAACGGCCCGGGTGGCGGTGGGGCGGAGGGTGAGTCCAGCGCTGGGTCTCGGGTCCCCAATCCCAGGCGTTGGGGCGCCAGGCCCCTCGCGAGGGGCCCCTAAGGAGCCCACCTAGAGTTAGGGTTAGCCCCCAGGAGGCCTGCAAGCCCGATCTGCTGGATGTGCAGCGAGCGGAGGGGCAGGCCGAGCTGAGGGCGTTGAGGAGTGGGAGCGGGGGCCCAAGAGTTTGGCGCGGGGGCCTTCGAAATGCGCCAGGGGCTCGGTGTGCCCTGCACATTCTCCCGCCCTGAATGACCAGCGGCGCCAATAAAGGCCCGGGTGGCGGTGGGGCGGAGGGTGAGTCCAGCGCTGGGGCGGGGGTCCCAAGTCCCTGGCATTGCGGTGCCAGGCCCCTTGGGAGGCGCCCCTTGGGGGCCGACCTAGGGTTAGGATTAGCCCCGAGGAGGCCGGCAGGCAGGATCCATGGGCGGTGTGGGGAGGGGGGGGGCAGGCCGAGGGGAGGGTGCTGGTGAGTGGGATCGTGGGCCCAAGTGTTTTGTCGCAGGCGGCCTTCGAAGCTCGCCAGGGGCTCGGAGGGCCCTACCCGTTCTCGAGCCTGAATGACTGGCGGCGCCCCTAGCGGCCCGGGTGGCGGGGGGCTGCAGGGTGAGTCCAGCGCTGGGGTTCGGAGGTTCCCAATCCCCAGCGTTGGGGCGCCAAGCCCCTTGGATGGGCCCTTCGGGGACCGATCTAGGGTTAGGATTAGCCTCCAGGAGTAGGGCAGGTCCGATCCGCCTGCTGTGTTTCGAGCGGAGGGGCGGGTTGAGGTGAGGGCGCTGACTAGTGGGAGTGTGGGCCCATGCGCTTTGGGGAACGGGTGCATCGAGGGTCCGGGGGGGGGGGGGCTGGGAGGGCCCTGTATGTTCTCCTGCCCTGAATGAGCGGCAGCGCCCCTAGTGGCCCAGGTGGTGGAGGCTCAACAGTGTTAGTCCGGCCCTGGGGCACTGGGGTCCCCAATCCCCAGCGTTGCATCCCCGGGCCCCTTGTCAGGGGCCTCTCGGGGACTGACCTGGGGTGAGGGTTAGCAAGCAGGATGCCGGCAGGCCCAAAATGCCGGCTGTGCGGCGAGTGGAGGGGCGGGCGGAGTGAGGGCTCTGGCGAGGAGGAGCCTGGGCCCATACATTTTGGTGCGGGGGCCTTCAAAGGTCGCGGGGGGCTCAGAGGGCCCTGCCCGGTCTCCCCCCCTGAATCACCGGCGGGCCCCCTAGCGGCCCAGGGGTGGGGGGCTGCAGGGTGAATCCGGCGCTGGGTCTCGGGTCCCCACTCCCTGGCGTTGGGGCGCCAAGCACCTTCGGATGGGCCCCTGGGGGACCCACCTTGGGTTAGGCTTAGCCCCCAGGAGGCCATCAGGCCCAATCCCCTGGCTGTGTAGCGCATTGCGGCGGGCCAGGGGAGGGAGCTGGCGAGCGGGACCGTGGGCCCACAGGTTTTGGCGCTGGGGCGGCCTTCGAAGGTCGTCAGGGGCTTGTAGGACCCTGCCCCTTCTCCCGCCTGAATGACCGGCGGCGCTCCTAGCGGCCCCGGTGGCGGGTGGCTGCAGGGTGAGTCCGGCCCTGGGGCTAGGACGTCCGGGATCCCGGGCATGGCGGCACAAGGCCCCTTGGGAGGGGCCCCTCGGGAACCGACCTAGGGTTAGGGTTAGCCCCCAGGAGGCCGGCAGGTCCGATCCGGCTGCTGTGTTTCGAGCGGAGGGGCGGGTTGAGGTGGGGGCGCTGACTAGTGGGAACGTGGGCCCAAGCGCTTTGGGGCAGGGGGCCATCGAATGTGGAAGGGGGCTTGGAGGGCCCTGCCCCTTCTCCCGCCGGGAATGAGCGGCAGCGCCCCTAGTGGCCCAGGTGGTGGAGGGGCAACAGTGTTAGTCCGGCCCTGGGGCACTGGGGTCCCCAATCCCCAGCGTTGCATCCCCGGGCCCCTTGTCAGGGGCCTCTCGGGGACTGACCTAGGGTGAGGGTTAGCAAGCAGGATGCCGGCAGGCCCAAAATGCCGGCTGTGCGGCGAGTGGAGGGGCGGGCGGAGTGAGGGCGCTGGCGAGCAGGAGCCTGGGCCCAAACATTTTGGCGCCTGGGGCCTTCCAAGGTCGCTGGGGGCTCAGAGGGCCCTGCCCGTTCTGCCGCCCTGATGACAGGCGGCGCCAATAACGGCCCGGGTGGCGGTGGGGCGGAGGGTGAGTCCAGCGCTGGGTCTCGGGTCCCCAATCCCAGGCGTTGGGGCGCCAGGCCCCTCGCGAGGGGCCCCTAAGGAGCCCACCTAGAGTTAGGGTTAGCCCCCAGGAGGCCTGCAAGCCCGATCTGCTGGATGTGCAGCGAGCGGAGGGGCAGGCCGAGCTGAGGGCGTTGAGGAGTGGGAGCGGGGGCCCAAGAGTTTGGCGCGGGGGCCTTCGAAATGCGCCAGGGGCTCGGTGTGCCCTGCACATTCTCCCGCCCTGAATGACCAGCGGCGCCAATAAAGGCCCGGGTGGCGGTGGGGCGGAGGGTGAGTCCAGCGCTGGGGCGGGGGTCCCCAGTCCCTGGCATTGCGGTGCCAGGCCCCTTGGGAGGCGCCCCTTGGGGGCCGACCTAGGGTTAGGATTAGCCCCGAGGAGGCCGGCAGGCAGGATCCATGGGCGGTGTGGGGAGGGGGGGGCAGGCCGAGGGGAGGGCGCTGGTGAGTGGGATCGTGGGCCCAAGTGTTTTGTCGCAGGCGGCCTTCGAAGCTCGCCAGGGGCTCGGAGGGCCCTACCCGTTCTCGAGCCTGAATGACTGGCGGCGCCCCTAGCGGCCCGGGTGGCGGGGGGCTGCAGGGTGAGTCCAGCGCTGGGGTTCGGAGGTTCCCAATCCCCAGCGTTGGGGCGCCAAGCCCCTTGGATGGGCCCTTCGGGGACCGACCCAGGGTTAGGATTAGCCTCCAGGAGTAGGGCAGGTCCGATCCGCCTGCTGTGTTTCGAGCGGAGGGGCGGGTTGAGGTGAGGGCGCTGACTAGTGGGAGCGTGGGCCCAAGCGCTTTGGGGAGCGGGTGCATCGAGGGTCCGGGGTGGGGCTGGAAGGGCCCTGTATGTTCTCCTGCCCTGAATGAGCGGCAGCGCCCCTAGTGGCCCAGGTGGTGGAGGGACAGCAGTGTTAGTTTGGCCCTGGGTCTCAGGGGTCCCCAATCCCCAGCGTCGCAGCCCCAGGCCCCTTGTTATGGGCCTCTCGGGGACTGACCTAGGGTTAGGGTTAGCAGGCAGGATGCCGGCAGGCCCGAAATGCCGCCTGCGCTGTGAGTGGAGGGGCGGGCGGAGTGAGGGCGCTGGCGAGCACAAGCCTGGGCCCAAACATTTTGGCGCGGGGGCCTTCAAAGGTCGCGGGGGGCTCAGAGGGCCCTGCCCGGTCTCCCCCCCTGAATAACCGGCGGGCCCCCTAGCGGCCCAGGGGTGGGGGGCTGCAGGGTGAATCCGGCGCTGGGTCTCGGGTCCCCAATCCCTGGCGTTGGGGCGCCAAGCACCTTCGGATGGGCCCCTGGGGGACCCACCTTGGGTTAGGCTTAGCCCCCAGGAGGCCATCAGGCCCAATCCCCTGGCTGTGTAGCGCGCATTGCGGCGGGCCAGGGGAGGGAGCTGGCGAGCGGGACCGTGGGCCCACAGGTTTTGGCGCTGGGGCGGCCTTCGAAGGTCGTCAGGGGCTTGTAGGACCCTGCCCCTTCTCCCGCCTGAATGACCGGCGGCGCTCCTAGCGGCCCGGGTGGCGGGTGGCTGCAGGGTGAGTCCGGCCCTGGGGCTAGGACGTCCGGGATCCCGGGCATGGCGGCGCAAGGCCCCTTGGGAGGGGCCCCTCGGGAACCGACCTAGGGTTAGGGTTAGCCCCCAGGAGGCCGGCAGGTCCGATCCGGCTGCTGTGTTTCGAGCGGAGGGGCGGGTTGAGGTGGGGGCGCTGACTAGTGGGAACGTGGGCCCAAGCGCTTTGGGGCAGGGGGCCATCGAATGTGGAAGGGGGCTTGGAGGGCCCTGCCCCTTCTCCCGCCGGGAATGAGCGGCAGCGCCCCTAGTGGCCCAGGTGGTGGAGGGGCAACAGTGTTAGTCCGGCCCTGGGGCACTGGGGTCCCCAATCCCCAGCGTTGCATCCCCGGGCCCCTTGTCAGGGGCCTCTCGGGGACTGACCTAGGGTGAGGGTTAGCAAGCAGGATGGCGGCAGGCCCAAAATGCCGGCTGTGCGGCGAGTGGAGGGGCGGGCGGAGTGAGGGCGCTGGCGAGCAGGAGCCTGGGCCCAAACATTTTGGCGCCTGGGGCCTTCCAAGGTCGCTGGGGGCTCAGAGGGCCCTGCCCGTTCTGCCGCCCTGATGACAGGCGGCGCCAATAACGGCCCGGGTGGCGGTGGGGCGGAGGGTGAGTCCAGCGCTGGGTCTCGGGTCCCCAATCCCAGGCGTTGGGGCGCCAGGCCCCTCGCGAGGGGCCCCTAAGGAGCCCACCTAGAGTTAGGGTTAGCCCCCAGGAGGCCTGCAAGCCCGATCTGCTGGATGTGCAGCGAGCGGAGGGGCAGGCCGAGCTGAGGGCGTTGAGGAGTGGGAGCGGGGGCCCAAGAGTTTGGCGCGGGGGCCTTCGAAATGCGCCAGGGGCTCGGTGTGCCCTGCACATTCTCCCGCCCTGAATGACCAGCGGCGCCAATAAAGGCCCGGGTGGCGGTGGGGCGGAGGGTGAGTCCAGCGCTGGGGCGGGGGTCCCCAGTCCCTGGCATTGCGGTGCCAGGCCCCTTGGGAGGCGCCCCTTGGGGGCCGACCTAGGGTTAGGATTAGCCCCGAGGAGGCCGGCAGGCAGGATCCATGGGCGGTGTGGGGAGGGGGGGGGCAGGCCGAGGGGAGGGCGCTGGTGAGTGGGATCGTGGGCCCAAGTGTTTTGTCGCAGGCGGCCTTCGAAGCTCGCCAGGGGCTCGGAGGGCCCTACCCGTTCTCGAGCCTGAATGACTGGCGGCGCCCCTAGCGGCCCGGGTGGCGGTGGGCTGCAGGGTGAGTCCAGCGCTGGGGTTCGGAGGTTCCCAATCCCCAGCGTTGGGGCGCCAAGCCCCTTGGATGGGCCCTTCGGGGACCGACCCAGGGTTAGGATTAGCCTCCAGGAGTAGGGCAGGTCCGATCCGCCTGCTGTGTTTCGAGCGGAGGGGCGGGTTGAGGTGAGGGCGCTGACTAGTGGGAGCGTGGGCCCAAGCGCTTTGGGGAGCGGGTGCATCGAGGGTCCGGGGTGGGGCTGGAAGGGCCCTGTATGTTCTCCTGCCCTGAATGAGCGGCAGCGCCCCTAGTGGCCCAGGTGGTGGAGGGACAGCAGTGTTAGTTTGGCCCTGGGTCTCAGGGGTCCCCAATCCCCAGCGTCGCAGCCCCAGGCCCCTTGTCAGGGGCCTCTCGGGGACTGACCTAGGGTTAGGGTTAGCAAGCAGGATGCCGGCAGGCCCGAAATGCCGCCTGCGCTGTGAGTGGAGGGGCGGGCGGAGTGAGGGCGCTGGCGAGCAGAAGCCTGGGCCCAAACATTTTGGCGCGGGGGCCTTCAAAGGTCGCGGGGGGCTCAGAGGGCCCTGCCCGGTCTCCCCCCCTGAATTACCGGCGGGCCCCCTAGCGTTCCAGGGGTGGGGGGCTGCAGGGTGAATCCGGCGCTGGGTCTCGGGTCCCCAGTCCCTGGCGTTGGGGCGCCAAGCACCTTCGGATGGGCCCCTGGGGGACCCACCTTGGGTTAGGCTTAGCCCCCAGGAGGCCATCAGGCCCAATCCCCTGGCTGTGTAGCGCGCATTGCGGCGGGCCAGGGGAGGGAGCTGGCGAGCGGGACCGTGGGCCCACAGGTTTTGGCGCTGGGGCGGCCTTCGAAGGTCGTCAGGGGCTTGTAGGACCCTGCCCCTTCTCCCGCCTGAATGACCGGCGGCGCTCCTAGCGGCCCGGGTGGCGGGTGGCTGCAGGGTGAGTCCGGCCCTGGGGCTAGGACGTCCGGGATCCCGGGCATGGCGGCGCAAGGCCCCTTGGGAGGGGCCCCTCGGGAACCGACCTAGGGTTAGGGTTAGCCCCCAGGAGGCCGGCAGGTCCGATCCGGCTGCTGTGTTTCGAGCGGAGGGGCGGGTTGAGGTGGGGGTGCTGACTAGTGGGAACGTGGGCCCAAGCGCTTTGGGGCAGGGGGCCATCGAATGTGGAAGGGGGCTTGGAGGGCCCTGCCCCTTCTCCCGCCGGGAATGAGCGGCAGCGCCCCTAGTGGCCCAGGTGGTGGAGGGGCAACAGTGTTAGTCTGGCCCTGGGGCACTGGGGTCCCCAATCCCCAGCGTTGCATCCCCGGGCCCTTTGTCAGGGGCCTCTCGGGGACTGACCTAGGGTTAGGGTTAGCAAGCAGGATGCCGGCAGGCCCAAAATGCCGGCTGTGCGGCGAGTGGAGGGGCGGGCGGAGTGAGGGCGCTGGCGAGCAGGAGCCTGGGCCCAAACATTTTGGCGCCTGGGGCCTTCCAAGGTCGCTGGGGGCTCAGAGGGCCCTGCCCGTTCTGCCGCCCTGATGACAGGCGGCGCCAATAACGGCCCGGGTGGCGGTGGGGCGGAGGGTGAGTCCAGCGCTGGGTCTCGGGTCCCCAATCCCAGGCGTTGGGGCGCCAGGCCCCTCGCGAGGGGCCCCTAAGGAGCCCACCTAGAGTTAGGGTTAGCCCCCAGGAGGCCTGCAAGCCCGATCTGCTGGATGTGCAGCGAGCGGAGGGGCAGGCCGAGCTGAGGGCGTTGAGGAGTGGGAGCGGGGGCCCAAGAGTTTGGCGCGGGGGCCTTCGAAATGCGCCAGGGGCTCGGTGTGCCCTGCACATTCTCCCGCCCTGAATGACCAGCGGCGCCAATAAAGGCCCGGGTGGCGGTGGGGCGGAGGGTGAGTCCAGCGCTGGGGCGGGGGTCCCCAGTCCCTGGCATTGCGGTGCCAGGCCCCTTGGGAGGCGCCCCTTGGGGGCCGACCTAGGGTTAGGATTAGCCCCGAGGAGGCCGGCAGGCAGGATCCATGGGCGGTGTGGGGAGGGGGGGGCAGGCCGAGGGGAGGGCGCTGGTGAGTGGGATCGTGGGCCCAAGTGTTTTGTCGCAGGCGGCCTTCGAAGCTCGCCAGGGGCTCGGAGGGCCCTACCCGTTCTCGAGCCTGAATGACTGGCGGCGCCCCTAGCGGCCCGGGTGGCGGGGGGCTGCAGGGTGAGTCCAGCGCTGGGGTTCGGAGGTTCCCAATCCCCAGCGTTGGGGCGCCAAGCCCCTTGGATGGGCCCTTCGGGGACCGACCCAGGGTTAGGATTAGCCTCCAGGAGTAGGGCAGGTCCGATCCGCCTGCTGTGTTTCGAGCGGAGGGGCGGGTTGAGGTGAGGGCGCTGACTAGTGGGAGCGTGGGCCCAAGCGCTTTGGGGAGCGGGTGCATCGAGGGTCCGGGGTGGGGCTGGAAGGGCCCTGTATGTTCTCCTGCCCTGAATGAGCGGCAGCGCCCCTAGTGGCCCAGGTGGTGGAGGGACAGCAGTGTTAGTTTGGCCCTGGGTCTCAGGGGTCCCCAATCCCCAGCGTCGCAGCCCCAGGCCCCTTGTTATGGGCCTCTCGGGGACTGACCTAGGGTTAGGGTTAGCAGGCAGGATGCCGGCAGGCCCGAAATGCCGCCTGCGCTGTGAGTGGAGGGGCGGGCGGAGTGAGGGCGCTGGCGAGCACAAGCCTGGGCCCAAACATTTTGGCGCGGGGGCCTTCAAAGGTCGCGGGGGGCTCAGAGGGCCCTGCCCGGTCTCCCCCCCTGAATAACCGGCGGGCCCCCTAGCGGCCCAGGGGTGGGGGGCTGCAGGGTGAATCCGGCGCTGGGTCTCGGGTCCCCAATCCCTGGCGTTGGGGCGCCAAGCACCTTCGGATGGGCCCCTGGGGGACCCACCTTGGGTTAGGCTTAGCCCCCAGGAGGCCATCAGGCCCAATCCCCTGGCTGTGTAGCGCGCATTGCGGCGGGCCAGGGGAGGGAGCTGGCGAGCGGGACCGTGGGCCCACAGGTTTTGGCGCTGGGGCGGCCTTCGAAGGTCGTCAGGGGCTTGTAGGACCCTGCCCCTTCTCCCGCCTGAATGACCGGCGGCGCTCCTAGCGGCCCGGGTGGCGGGTGGCTGCAGGGTGAGTCCGGCCCTGGGGCTAGGACGTCCGGGATCCCGGGCATGGCGGCGCAAGGCCCCTTGGGAGGGGCCCCTCGGGAACCGACCTAGGGTTAGGGTTAGCCCCCAGGAGGCCGGCAGGTCCGATCCGGCTGCTGTGTTTCGAGCGGAGGGGCGGGTTGAGGTGGGGGCGCTGACTAGTGGGAACGTGGGCCCAAGCGCTTTGGGGCAGGGGGCCATCGAATGTGGAAGGGGGCTTGGAGGGCCCTGCCCCTTCTCCCGCCGGGAATGAGCGGCAGCGCCCCTAGTGGCCCAGGTGGTGGAGGGGCAACAGTGTTAGTCCGGCCCTGGGGCACTGGGGTCCCCAATCCCCAGCGTTGCATCCCCGGGCCCCTTGTCAGGGGCCTCTCGGGGACTGACCTAGGGTGAGGGTTAGCAAGCAGGATGGCGGCAGGCCCAAAATGCCGGCTGTGCGGCGAGTGGAGGGGCGGGCGGAGTGAGGGCGCTGGCGAGCAGGAGCCTGGGCCCAAACATTTTGGCGCCTGGGGCCTTCCAAGGTCGCTGGGGGCTCAGAGGGCCCTGCCCGTTCTGCCGCCCTGATGACAGGCGGCGCCAATAACGGCCCGGGTGGCGGTGGGGCGGAGGGTGAGTCCAGCGCTGGGTCTCGGGTCCCCAATCCCAGGCGTTGGGGCGCCAGGCCCCTCGCGAGGGGCCCCTAAGGAGCCCACCTAGAGTTAGGGTTAGCCCCCAGGAGGCCTGCAAGCCCGATCTGCTGGATGTGCAGCGAGCGGAGGGGCAGGCCGAGCTGAGGGCGTTGAGGAGTGGGAGCGGGGGCCCAAGAGTTTGGCGCGGGGGCCTTCGAAATGCGCCAGGGGCTCGGTGTGCCCTGCACATTCTCCCGCCCTGAATGACCAGCGGCGCCAATAAAGGCCCGGGTGGCGGTGGGGCGGAGGGTGAGTCCAGCGCTGGGGCGGGGGTCCCCAGTCCCTGGCATTGCGGTGCCAGGCCCCTTGGGAGGCGCCCCTTGGGGGCCGACCTAGGGTTAGGATTAGCCCCGAGGAGGCCGGCAGGCAGGATCCATGGGCGGTGTGGGGAGGGGGGGGCAGGCCGAGGGGAGGGCGCTGGTGAGTGGGATCGTGGGCCCAAGTGTTTTGTCGCAGGCGGCCTTCGAAGCTCGCCAGGGGCTCGGAGGGCCCTACCCGTTCTCGAGCCTGAATGACTGGCGGCGCCCCTAGCGGCCCGGGTGGCGGTGGGCTGCAGGGTGAGTCCAGCGCTGGGGTTCGGAGGTTCCCAATCCCCAGCGTTGGGGCGCCAAGCCCCTTGGATGGGCCCTTCGGGGACCGACCCAGGGTTAGGATTAGCCTCCAGGAGTAGGGCAGGTCCGATCCGCCTGCTGTGTTTCGAGCGGAGGGGCGGGTTGAGGTGAGGGCGCTGACTAGTGGGAGCGTGGGCCCAAGCGCTTTGGGGAGCGGGTGCATCGAGGGTCCGGGGTGGGGCTGGAAGGGCCCTGTATGTTCTCCTGCCCTGAATGAGCGGCAGCGCCCCTAGTGGCCCAGGTGGTGGAGGGACAGCAGTGTTAGTTTGGCCCTGGGTCTCAGGGGTCCCCAATCCCCAGCGTCGCAGCCCCAGGCCCCTTGTCAGGGGCCTCTCGGGGACTGACCTAGGGTTAGGGTTAGCAAGCAGGATGCCGGCAGGCCCGAAATGCCGCCTGCGCTGTGAGTGGAGGGGCGGGCGGAGTGAGGGCGCTGGCGAGCAGAAGCCTGGGCCCAAACATTTTGGCGCGGGGGCCTTCAAAGGTCGCGGGGGGCTCAGAGGGCCCTGCCCGGTCTCCCCCCCTGAATTACCGGCGGGCCCCCTAGCGTTCCAGGGGTGGGGGGCTGCAGGGTGAATCCGGCGCTGGGTCTCGGGTCCCCAGTCCCTGGCGTTGGGGCGCCAAGCACCTTCGGATGGGCCCCTGGGGGACCCACCTTGGGTTAGGCTTAGCCCCCAGGAGGCCATCAGGCCCAATCCCCTGGCTGTGTAGCGCGCATTGCGGCGGGCCAGGGGAGGGAGCTGGCGAGCGGGACCGTGGGCCCACAGGTTTTGGCGCTGGGGCGGCCTTCGAAGGTCGTCAGGGGCTTGTAGGACCCTGCCCCTTCTCCCGCCTGAATGACCGGCGGCGCTCCTAGCGGCCCGGGTGGCGGGTGGCTGCAGGGTGAGTCCGGCCCTGGGGCTAGGACGTCCGGGATCCCGGGCATGGCGGCGCAAGGCCCCTTGGGAGGGGCCCCTCGGGAACCGACCTAGGGTTAGGGTTAGCCCCCAGGAGGCCGGCAGGTCCGATCCGGCTGCTGTGTTTCGAGCGGAGGGGCGGGTTGAGGTGGGGGTGCTGACTAGTGGGAACGTGGGCCCAAGCGCTTTGGGGCAGGGGGCCATCGAATGTGGAAGGGGGCTTGGAGGGCCCTGCCCCTTCTCCCGCCGGGAATGAGCGGCAGCGCCCCTAGTGGCCCAGGTGGTGGAGGGGCAACAGTGTTAGTCTGGCCCTGGGGCACTGGGGTCCCCAATCCCCAGCGTTGCATCCCCGGGCCCTTTGTCAGGGGCCTCTCGGGGACTGACCTAGGGTTAGGGTTAGCAAGCAGGATGCCGGCAGGCCCAAAATGCCGGCTGTGCGGCGAGTGGAGGGGCGGGCGGAGTGAGGGCGCTGGCGAGCAGGAGCCTGGGCCCAAACATTTTGGCGCCTGGGGCCTTCCAAGGTCGCTGGGGGCTCAGAGGGCCCTGCCCGTTCTGCCGCCCTGATGACAGGCGGCGCCAATAACGGCCCGGGTGGCGGTGGGGCGGAGGGTGAGTCCAGCGCTGGGTCTCGGGTCCCCAATCCCAGGCGTTGGGGCGCCAGGCCCCTCGCGAGGGGCCCCTAAGGAGCCCACCTAGAGTTAGGGTTAGCCCCCAGGAAGCCTGCAAGCCCAATCTGCTGGATGTGCAGCGAGCGGAGGGGCAGGCCGAGCTGAGGGCGTTGAGGAGTGGGAGCGGGGGCCCAAGAGTTTGGCGCGGGGGCCTTCGAAATGCGCCAGGGGCTCGGTGTGCCCTGCACATTCTCCCGCCCTGAATGACCAGCGGCGCCAATAAAGGCCCGGGTGGCGGTGGGGCGGAGGGTGAGTCCAGCGCTGGGGCGGGGGTCCCCAGTCCCTGGCATTGCGGTGCCAGGCCCCTTGGGAGGCGCCCCTTGGGGGCCGACCTAGGGTTAGGATTAGCCCCGAGGAGGCCGGCAGGCAGGATCCATGGGCGGTGTGGGGAGGGGGGGGGGCAGGCCGAGGGGAGGGCGCTGGTGAGTGGGATCGTGGGCCCAAGTGTTTTGTCGCAGGCGGCCTTCGAAGCTCGCCAGGGGCTCGGAGGGCCCTACCCGTTCTCGAGCCTGAATGACTGGCGGCGCCCCTAGCGGCCCGGGTGGCGGGGGGCTGCAGGGTGAGTCCAGGGCTGGGGTTCGGAGGTTCCCAATCCCCAGCGTTGGGGCGCCAAGCCCCTTGGATGGGCCCTTCGGGGACCGACCTAGGGTTAGGATTAGCCTCCAGGAGTAGGGCAGGTCCGATCCGCCTGCTGTGTTTCGAGCGGAGGGGCGGGTTGAGGTGAGGGCGCTGACTAGTGGGAGTGTGGGCCCATGCGCTTTGGGGAACGGGTGCATCGAGGGTCCGGGGGGGGGGCTGGGAGGGCCCTGTATGTTCTCCTGCCCTGAATGAGCGGCAGCGCCCCTAGTGGCCCAGGTGGTGGAGGGGCAACAGTGTTAGTCCGGCCCTGGGGCACTGGGGTCCCCAATCCCCAGCGTTGCATCCCCGGGCCCCTTGTCAGGGGCCTCTCTGGGACTGACCTAGGGTGAGGGTTAGCAAGCCGGATGCCGGCAGGCCCAAAATGCCGGCTGTGCGGCGAGTGGAGGGGCGGGCGGAGTGAGGGCTCTGGCGAGGAGGAGCCTGGGCCCAAACATTTTGGCGCCTGGGGCCTTCCAAGGTCGCTGGGGGCTCAGAGGGCCCTGCCCGTTCTGCCGCCCTGATGACAGGCGGCGCCAATAACGGCCCGGGTGGCGGTGGGGCGGAGGGTGCGTCCAGCGCTGGGTCTCGGGTCCCCAATCCCAGGCGTTGGGGCGCCAGGCCCCTCGCGAGGGGCCCCTAAGGAGCCCACCTAGAGTTAGGGTTAGCCCCCAGGAGGCCTGCAAGCCCGATCTGCTGGATGTGCAGCGAGCGGAGGGGCAGGCCGAGCTGAGGGCGTTGAGGAGTGGGAGCGGGGGGCCCAAGAGTTTGGCGCGGGGGCCTTCGAAATGCGCCAGGGGCTCGGTGTGCCCTGCACATTCTCCCGCCCTGAATGACCAGCGGCGCCAATAAAGGCCCGGGTGGCGGTGGGGCGGAGGGTGAGTCCAGCGCTGGGGCGGGGGTCCCCAGTCCCTGGCATTGCGGTGCCAGGCCCCTTGGGAGGCGCCCCTTGGGGGCCGACCTAGGGTTAGGATTAGCCCCGAGGAGGCCGGCAGGCAGGATCCATGGGCGGTGTGGGGGGGGGGGGGCAGGCCGAGGGGAGGGCGCTGGTGAGTGGGATCGTGGGCCCAAGTGTTTTGTCGCAGGCGGCCTTCGAAGCTCGCCAGGGGCTCGGAGGGCCCTACCCGTTCTCGAGCCTGAATGACTGGCGGCGCCCCTAGCGGCCCGGGTGGCGGGGGGCTGCAGGGTGAGTCCAGGGCTGGGGTTCGGAGGTTCCCAATCCCCAGCGTTGGGGCGCCAAGCCCCTTGGATGGGCCCTTCGGGGACCGACCTAGGGTTAGGATTAGCCTCCAGGAGTAGGGCAGGTCCGATCCGCCTGCTGTGTTTCGAGCGGAGGGGCGGGTTGAGGTGAGGGCGCTGACTAGTGGGAGTGTGGGCCCATGCGCTTTGGGGAACGGGTGCATCGAGGGTCCGGGGGGGGGGGCTGGGAGGGCCCTGTATGTTCTCCTGCCCTGAATGAGCGGCAGCGCCCCTAGTGGCCCAGGTGGTGGAGGGGCAACAGTGTTAGTCCGGCCCTGGGGCACTGGGGTCCCCAATCCCCAGCGTTGCAGCCCCAGGCCCCTTGTTATGGGCCTCTCGGGGACTGACCTAGGGTTAGGGTTAGCAAGCAGGATGCCGGCAGGCCCGAAATGCCGCCTGTGCTGTGAGTGGAGGGGCGGGCGGAGTGAGGGCGCTGGCGAGCAGAAGCCTGGGCCCAAACATTTTGGCGCGGGGGCCTTCAAAGGTCGCGGGGGGCTCAGAGGGCCCTGCCCGGTCTCCCCCCCTGAATAACCGGCGGGCCCCCTAGCGGCCCAGGGGTGGGGGGCTGCAGGGTGAATCCGGCACTGGGTCTCGGGTCCCCAATCCCTGGCGTTGGTGCGCCAAGCACCTTCGGATGGGCCCCTGGGGGACCCACCTTGGGGTAGGCTTAGCCCCCAGGAGGCCATCAGGCCCAATCCCCTGGCTGTGTAGCGCGCATTGCGGCGGGCCAGGGGAGGGAGCTGGCGAGCGGGACCGTGGGCCCACAGGTTTTGGCGCTGGGGCGGCCTTCGAAGGTCGTCAGGGGCTTGTAGGACCCTGCCCCTTCTCCCGCCTGAATGACCGGCGGCGCTCCTAGCGGCCCGGGTGGCGGGTGGCTGCAGGGTGAGTCCGGCCCTGGGGCTAGGACGTCCGGGATCCCGGGCATGGCGGCGCAAGGCCCCTTGGGAGGGGCCCCTCGGGAACCGACCTAGGGTTAGGGTTAGCCCCCAGGAGGCCGGCAGGTCCGATCCGGCTGCTGTGTTTCGAGCGGAGGGGCGGGTTGAGGTGGGGGCGCTGACTAGTGGGAACGTGGGCCCAAGCGCTTTGGGGCAGGGGGCCATCGAATGTGGAAGGGGGCTTGGAGGGCCCTGCCCCTTCTCCCGCCGGGAATGAGCGGCAGCGCCCCTAGTGGCCCAGGTGGTGGAGGGGCAACAGTGTTAGTCCGGCCCTGGGGCACTGGGGTCCCCAATCCCCAGCGTTGCATCCCCGGGCCCCTTGTCAGGGGCCTCTCGGGGACTGACCTAGGGTGAGGGTTAGCAAGCAGGATGGCGGCAGGCCCAAAATGCCGGCTGTGCGGCGAGTGGAGGGGCGGGCGGAGTGAGGGCGCTGGCGAGCAGGAGCCTGGGCCCAAACATTTTGGCGCCTGGGGCCTTCCAAGGTCGCTGGGGGCTCAGAGGGCCCTGCCCGTTCTGCCGCCCTGATGACAGGCGGCGCCAATAACGGCCCGGGTGGCGGTGGGGCGGAGGGTGAGTCCAGCGCTGCGTCTCGGGTCCCCAATCCCAGGCGTTGGGGCGCCAGGCCCCTCGCGAGGGGCCCCTAAGGAGCCCACCTAGAGTTAGGGTTAGCCCCCAGGAGGCCTGCAAGCCCGATCTGCTGGATGTGCAGCGAGCGGAGGGGCAGGCCGAGCTGAGGGCGTTGAGGAGTGGGAGCGGGGGCCCAAGAGTTTGGCGCGGGGGCCTTCGAAATGCGCCAGGGGCTCGGTGTGCCCTGCACATTCTCCCGCCCTGAATGACCAGCGGCGCCAATAAAGGCCCGGGTGGCGGTGGGGCGGAGGGTGAGTCCAGCGCTGGGGCGGGGGTCCCCAGTCCCTGGCATTGCGGTGCCAGGCCCCTTGGGAGGCGCCCCTTGGGGGCCGACCTAGGGTTAGGATTAGCCCCGAGGAGGCCGGCAGGCAGGATCCATGGGCGGTGTGGGGAGGGGGGGGCAGGCCGAGGGGAGGGCGCTGGTGAGTGGGATCGTGGGCCCAAGTGTTTTGTCGCAGGCGGCCTTCGAAGCTCGCCAGGGGCTCGGAGGGCCCTACCCGTTCTCGAGCCTGAATGACTGGCGGCGCCCCTAGCGGCCCGGGTGGCGGTGGGCTGCAGGGTGAGTCCAGCGCTGGGGTTCGGAGGTTCCCAATCCCCAGCGTTGGGGCGCCAAGCCCCTTGGATGGGCCCTTCGGGGACCGACCCAGGGTTAGGATTAGCCTCCAGGAGTAGGGCAGGTCCGATCCGCCTGCTGTGTTTCGAGCGGAGGGGCGGGTTGAGGTGAGGGCGCTGACTAGTGGGAGCGTGGGCCCAAGCGCTTTGGGGAGCGGGTGCATCGAGGGTCCGGGGTGGGGCTGGAAGGGCCCTGTATGTTCTCCTGCCCTGAATGAGCGGCAGCGCCCCTAGTGGCCCAGGTGGTGGAGGGACAGCAGTGTTAGTTTGGCCCTGGGTCTCAGGGGTCCCCAATCCCCAGCGTCGCAGCCCCAGGCCCCTTGTCAGGGGCCTCTCGGGGACTGACCTAGGGTTAGGGTTAGCAAGCAGGATGCCGGCAGGCCCGAAATGCCGCCTGCGCTGTGAGTGGAGGGGCGGGCGGAGTGAGGGCGCTGGCGAGCAGAAGCCTGGGCCCAAACATTTTGGCGCGGGGGCCTTCAAAGGTCGCGGGGGGCTCAGAGGGCCCTGCCCGGTCTCCCCCCCTGAATTACCGGCGGGCCCCCTAGCGTTCCAGGGGTGGGGGGCTGCAGGGTGAATCCGGCGCTGGGTCTCGGGTCCCCAGTCCCTGGCGTTGGGGCGCCAAGCACCTTCGGATGGGCCCCTGGGGGACCCACCTTGGGTTAGGCTTAGCCCCCAGGAGGCCATCAGGCCCAATCCCCTGGCTGTGTAGCGCGCATTGCGGCGGGCCAGGGGAGGGAGCTGGCGAGCGGGACCGTGGGCCCACAGGTTTTGGCGCTGGGGCGGCCTTCGAAGGTCGTCAGGGGCTTGTAGGACCCTGCCCCTTCTCCCGCCTGAATGACCGGCGGCGCTCCTAGCGGCCCGGGTGGCGGGTGGCTGCAGGGTGAGTCCGGCCCTGGGGCTAGGACGTCCGGGATCCCGGGCATGGCGGCGCAAGGCCCCTTGGGAGGGGCCCCTCGGGAACCGACCTAGGGTTAGGGTTAGCCCCCAGGAGGCCGGCAGGTCCGATCCGGCTGCTGTGTTTCGAGCGGAGGGGCGGGTTGAGGTGGGGGTGCTGACTAGTGGGAACGTGGGCCCAAGCGCTTTGGGGCAGGGGGCCATCGAATGTGGAAGGGGGCTTGGAGGGCCCTGCCCCTTCTCCCGCCGGGAATGAGCGGCAGCGCCCCTAGTGGCCCAGGTGGTGGAGGGGCAACAGTGTTAGTCTGGCCCTGGGGCACTGGGGTCCCCAATCCCCAGCGTTGCATCCCCGGGCCCTTTGTCAGGGGCCTCTCGGGGACTGACCTAGGGTTAGGGTTAGCAAGCAGGATGCCGGCAGGCCCAAAATGCCGGCTGTGCGGCGAGTGGAGGGGCGGGCGGAGTGAGGGCGCTGGCGAGCAGGAGCCTGGGCCCAAACATTTTGGCGCCTGGGGCCTTCCAAGGTCGCTGGGGGCTCAGAGGGCCCTGCCCGTTCTGCCGCCCTGATGACAGGCGGCGCCAATAACGGCCCGGGTGGCGGTGGGGCGGAGGGTGAGTCCAGCGCTGGGTCTCGGGTCCCCAATCCCAGGCGTTGGGGCGCCAGGCCCCTCGCGAGGGGCCCCTAAGGAGCCCACCTAGAGTTAGGGTTAGCCCCCAGGAAGCCTGCAAGCCCAATCTGCTGGATGTGCAGCGAGCGGAGGGGCAGGCCGAGCTGAGGGCGTTGAGGAGTGGGAGCGGGGGCCCAAGAGTTTGGCGCGGGGGCCTTCGAAATGCGCCAGGGGCTCGGTGTGCCCTGCACATTCTCCCGCCCTGAATGACCAGCGGCGCCAATAAAGGCCCGGGTGGCGGTGGGGCGGAGGGTGAGTCCAGCGCTGGGGCGGGGGTCCCCAGTCCCTGGCATTGCGGTGCCAGGCCCCTTGGGAGGCGCCCCTTGGGGGCCGACCTAGGGTTAGGATTAGCCCCGAGGAGGCCGGCAGGCAGGATCCATGGGCGGTGTGGGGAGGGGGGGGGGCAGGCCGAGGGGAGGGCGCTGGTGAGTGGGATCGTGGGCCCAAGTGTTTTGTCGCAGGCGGCCTTCGAAGCTCGCCAGGGGCTCGGAGGGCCCTACCCGTTCTCGAGCCTGAATGACTGGCGGCGCCCCTAGCGGCCCGGGTGGCGGGGGGCTGCAGGGTGAGTCCAGGGCTGGGGTTCGGAGGTTCCCAATCCCCAGCGTTGGGGCGCCAAGCCCCTTGGATGGGCCCTTCGGGGACCGACCTAGGGTTAGGATTAGCCTCCAGGAGTAGGGCAGGTCCGATCCGCCTGCTGTGTTTCGAGCGGAGGGGCGGGTTGAGGTGAGGGCGCTGACTAGTGGGAGTGTGGGCCCATGCGCTTTGGGGAACGGGTGCATCGAGGGTCCGGGGGGGGGGGCTGGGAGGGCCCTGTATGTTCTCCTGCCCTGAATGAGCGGCAGCGCCCCTAGTGGCCCAGGTGGTGGAGGGGCAACAGTGTTAGTCCGGCCCTGGGGCACTGGGGTCCCCAATCCCCAGCGTTGCATCCCCGGGCCCCTTGTCAGGGGCCTCTCTGGGACTGACCTAGGGTGAGGGTTAGCAAGCCGGATGCCGGCAGGCCCAAAATGCCGGCTGTGCGGCGAGTGGAGGGGCGGGCGGAGTGAGGGCTCTGGCGAGGAGGAGCCTGGGCCCAAACATTTTGGCGCCTGGGGCCTTCCAAGGTCGCTGGGGGCTCAGAGGGCCCTGCCCGTTCTGCCGCCCTGATGACAGGCGGCGCCAATAACGGCCCGGGTGGCGGTGGGGCGGAGGGTGCGTCCAGCGCTGGGTCTCGGGTCCCCAATCCCAGGCGTTGGGGCGCCAGGCCCCTCGCGAGGGGCCCCTAAGGAGCCCACCTAGAGTTAGGGTTAGCCCCCAGGAGGCCTGCAAGCCCGATCTGCTGGATGTGCAGCGAGCGGAGGGGCAGGCCGAGCTGAGGGCGTTGAGGAGTGGGAGCGGGGGCCCAAGAGTTTGGCGCGGGGGCCTTCGAAATGCGCCAGGGGCTCGGTGTGCCCTGCACATTCTCCCGCCCTGAATGACCAGCGGCGCCAATAAAGGCCCGGGTGGCGGTGGGGCGGAGGGTGAGTCCAGCGCTGGGGCGGGGGTCCCCAGTCCCTGGCATTGCGGTGCCAGGCCCCTTGGGAGGCGCCCCTTGGGGGCCGACCTAGGGTTAGGATTAGCCCCGAGGAGGCCGGCAGGCAGGATCCATGGGCGGTGTGGGGGGGGGGGGGGCAGGCCGAGGGGAGGGCGCTGGTGAGTGGGATCGTGGGCCCAAGTGTTTTGTCGCAGGCGGCCTTCGAAGCTCGCCAGGGGCTCGGAGGGCCCTACCCGTTCTCGAGCCTGAATGACTGGCGGCGCCCCTAGCGGCCCGGGTGGCGGGGGGCTGCAGGGTGAGTCCAGGGCTGGGGTTCGGAGGTTCCCAATCCCCAGCGTTGGGGCGCCAAGCCCCTTGGATGGGCCCTTCGGGGACCGACCTAGGGTTAGGATTAGCCTCCAGGAGTAGGGCAGGTCCGATCCGCCTGCTGTGTTTCGAGCGGAGGGGCGGGTTGAGGTGAGGGCGCTGACTAGTGGGAGTGTGGGCCCATGCGCTTTGGGGAACGGGTGCATCGAGGGTCCGGGGGGGGGGGGCTGGGAGGGCCCTGTATGTTCTCCTGCCCTGAATGAGCGGCAGCGCCCCTAGTGGCCCAGGTGGTGGAGGGGCAACAGTGTTAGTCCGGCCCTGGGGCACTGGGGTCCCCAATCCCCAGCGTTGCAGCCCCAGGCCCCTTGTTATGGGCCTCTCGGGGACTGACCTAGGGTTAGGGTTAGCAAGCAGGATGCCGGCAGGCCCGAAATGCCGCCTGTGCTGTGAGTGGAGGGGCGGGCGGAGTGAGGGCGCTGGCGAGCAGAAGCCTGGGCCCAAACATTTTGGCGCGGGGGCCTTCAAAGGTCGCGGGGGGCTCAGAGGGCCCTGCCCGGTCTCCCCCCCTGAATAACCGGCGGGCCCCCTAGCGGCCCAGGGGTGGGGGGCTGCAGGGTGAATCCGGCACTGGGTCTCGGGTCCCCAATCCCTGGCGTTGGTGCGCCAAGCACCTTCGGATGGGCCCCTGGGGGACCCACCTTGGGGTAGGCTTAGCCCCCAGGAGGCCATCAGGCCCAATCCCCTGGCTGTGTAGCGCGCATTGCGGCGGGCCAGGGGAGGGAGCTGGCGAGCGGGACCGTGGGCCCACAGGTTTTGGCGCTGGGGCGGCCTTCGAAGGTCGTCAGGGGCTTGTAGGACCCTGCCCCTTCTCCCGCCTGAATGACCGGCGGCGCTCCTAGCGGCCCGGGTGGCGGGTGGCTGCAGGGTGAGTCCGGCCCTGGGGCTAGGACGTCCGGGATCCCGGGCATGGCGGCGCAAGGCCCCTTGGGAGGGGCCCCTCGGGAACCGACCTAGGGTTAGGGTTAGCCCCCAGGAGGCCGGCAGGTCCGATCCGGCTGCTGTGTTTCGAGCGGAGGGGCGGGTTGAGGTGGGGGCGCTGACTAGTGGGAACGTGGGCCCAAGCGCTTTGGGGCAGGGGGCCATCGAATGTGGAAGGGGGCTTGGAGGGCCCTGCCCCTTCTCCCGCCGGGAATGAGCGGCAGCGCCCCTAGTGGCCCAGGTGGTGGAGGGGCAACAGTGTTAGTCCGGCCCTGGGGCACTGGGGTCCCCAATCCCCAGCGTTGCATCCCCGGGCCCCTTGTCAGGGGCCTCTCGGGGACTGACCTAGGGTGAGGGTTAGCAAGCAGGATGGCGGCAGGCCCAAAATGCCGGCTGTGCGGCGAGTGGAGGGGCGGGCGGAGTGAGGGCGCTGGCGAGCAGGAGCCTGGGCCCAAACATTTTGGCGCCTGGGGCCTTCCAAGGTCGCTGGGGGCTCAGAGGGCCCTGCCCGTTCTGCCGCCCTGATGACAGGCGGCGCCAATAACGGCCCGGGTGGCGGTGGGGCGGAGGGTGAGTCCAGCGCTGCGTCTCGGGTCCCCAATCCCAGGCGTTGGGGCGCCAGGCCCCTCGCGAGGGGCCCCTAAGGAGCCCACCTAGAGTTAGGGTTAGCCCCCAGGAGGCCTGCAAGCCCGATCTGCTGGATGTGCAGCGAGCGGAGGGGCAGGCCGAGCTGAGGGCGTTGAGGAGTGGGAGCGGGGGCCCAAGAGTTTGGCGCGGGGGCCTTCGAAATGCGCCAGGGGCTCGGTGTGCCCTGCACATTCTCCCGCCCTGAATGACCAGCGGCGCCAATAAAGGCCCGGGTGGCGGTGGGGCGGAGGGTGAGTCCAGCGCTGGGGCGGGGGTCCCCAGTCCCTGGCATTGCGGTGCCAGGCCCCTTGGGAGGCGCCCCTTGGGGGCCGACCTAGGGTTAGGATTAGCCCCGAGGAGGCCGGCAGGCAGGATCCATGGGCGGTGTGGGGAGGGGGGGGCAGGCCGAGGGGAGGGCGCTGGTGAGTGGGATCGTGGGCCCAAGTGTTTTGTCGCAGGCGGCCTTCGAAGCTCGCCAGGGGCTCGGAGGGCCCTACCCGTTCTCGAGCCTGAATGACTGGCGGCGCCCCTAGCGGCCCGGGTGGCGGGGGGCTGCAGGGTGAGTCCAGCGCTGGGGTTCGGAGGTTCCCAATCCCCAGCGTTGGGGCGCCAAGCCCCTTGGATGGGCCCTTCGGGGACCGACCCAGGGTTAGGATTAGCCTCCAGGAGTAGGGCAGGTCCGATCCGCCTGCTGTGTTTCGAGCGGAGGGGCGGGTTGAGGTGAGGGCGCTGACTAGTGGGAGCGTGGGCCCAAGCGCTTTGGGGAGCGGGTGCATCGAGGGTCCGGGGTGGGGCTGGAAGGGCCCTGTATGTTCTCCTGCCCTGAATGAGCGGCAGCGCCCCTAGTGGCCCAGGTGGTGGAGGGACAGCAGTGTTAGTTTGGCCCTGGGTCTCAGGGGTCCCCAATCCCCAGCGTCGCAGCCCCAGGCCCCTTGTTATGGGCCTCTCGGGGACTGACCTAGGGTTAGGGTTAGCAAGCAGGATGCCGGCAGGCCCGAAATGCCGCCTGCGCTGTGAGTGGAGGGGCGGGCGGAGTGAGGGCGCTGGCGAGCAGAAGCCTGGGCCCAAACATTTTGGCGCGGGGGCCTTCAAAGGTCGCGGGGGGCTCAGAGGGCCGTGCCCGGTCTCCCCCCCTGAATTACCGGCGGGCCCCCTAGCGGCCCAGGGGTGGGGGGCTGCAGGGTGAATCCGGCGCTGGGTCTCGGGTCCCCAGTCCCTGGCGTTGGGGCGCCAAGCACCTTCGGATGGGCCCCTGGGGGACCCACCTTGGGGTAGGCTTAGCCCCCAGGAGGCCATCAGGCCCAATCCCCTGGCTGTGTAGCGCGCATTGCGGCGGGCCAGGGGAGGGAGCTGGCGAGCGGGACCGTGGGCCCACAGGTTTTGGCGCTGGGGCGGCCTTCGAAGGTCGTCAGGGGCTTGTAGGACCCTGCCCCTTCTCCCGCCTGAATGACCGGCGGCGCTCCTAGCGGCCCGGGTGGCGGGTGGCTGCAGGGTGAGTCCGGCCCTGGGGCTAGGACGTCCGGGATCCCGGGCAGGGCGGCGCAAGGCCCCTTGGGAGGGGCCCCTCGGGAACCGACCTAGGGTTAGGGTTAGCCCCCAGGAGGCCGGCAGGTCCGATCCGGCTGCTGTGTTTCGAGCGGAGTGGCGGGTTGAGGTGGGGGCGCTGACTAGTGGGAACGTGGGCCGAAGCGCTTTGGGGCAGGGGGCCATCGAATGTGGAAGGGGGCTTGGAGGGCCCTGCCCCTTCTCCGCCGGGAATGAGCCGGCAGCGCCCCTAGTGGCCCAGGTGTGTAGGGGCAACAGTGTTAGTCCGGCCCTGGGGCACTGGGGTCCCCAATCCCCAGCGTTGCATCCCCGGGCCCCTTGTCAGGGGCCTCTCGGGGACTGACCTAGGGTGAGGGGTTAGCAAGCAGGATGGCGGCAGGCCCAAAATGCCGGCTGTGCGGCGAGTGGAGGGGCGGGCGGAGTGAGGGCGCTGGCGAGCAGGAGCCTGGGCCCAAACATTTTGGCGCCTGGGGCCTTCCAAGGTCGCTGGGGGCTCAGAGGGCCCTGCCCGTTCTGCCGCCCTGATGACAGGCGGCGCCAATAACCGCCCGGGGTGGCGGTGGGGGCGGAGGGTGAGTCCAGCGCTGGGTCTCGGGTCCCCAATCCCAGGCGTTGGGGCGCCAGGCCCCTTGCGAGGGGCCCCTAAGGAGCCCACCTAGAGTTAGGGTTAGCCCCCAGGAGGCCTGCAAGCCCGATCTGCTGGATGTGCAGCGAGCGGAGGGGCAGGCCGAGCTGAGGGCGATGAGGAGTGGGAGCGGGGGCCCAAGAGTTTGGCGCGGGGGCCTTCGAAATGCGCCAGGGGCTCGGTGTGCCCTGCACATTCTCCCGCCCTGAATGACCAACGGCGCCAATAAAGCCCCGGGTGGCGGTGGGGCGGAGGGTGAGTCCAGCGCTGGGGCGGGGGTCCCCAGTCCCTGGCATTGCGGTGCCAGGGCCCTTGGGAGGCGCCCCTTGGGGGCCGACCTAGGGTTAGGATTAGCCCCGAGGAGGCCGGCAGGCAGGATCCATGGGCGGTGTGGGGAGGGGGGGGCAGGCCGAGGGGAGGGCGCTGGTGAGTGGGATCGTGGGCCCAAGTGTTTTGTCGCAGGCGGCCTTCGAAGCTCGCCAGGGGCTCGGAGGGCCCTACCCGTTCTCGAGCCTGAATGACTGGCGGCGCCCCTAGCGGCCCGGGTGGCGGGGGGCTGCAGGGTGAGTCCAGCGCTGGGGTTCGGAGGTTCCCAATCCCCAGCGTTGGGGGCGCCAAGCCCCTTGGATGGGCCCTTCGGGGACCGACCCAGGGTTAGGATTAGCCTCCAGGAGTAGGGCAGGTCCGATCCGCCTGCTGTGTTTCGAGCGGAGGGGCGGGTTGAGGTGAGGGCGCTGACTAGTGGGAGCGTGGGCCCAAGCGCTTTGGGGAGCGGGTGCATCGAGGGTCCGGGGTGGGGCTGGAAGGGCCCTGTATGTTCTCCTGCCCTGAATGAGCGGCAGCGCCCCTAGTGGCCCAGGTGGTGGAGGGACAGCAGTGTTAGTTTGGCCCTGGGTCTCAGGGGTCCCCAATCCCCAGCGTCGCAGCCCCAGGCCCCTTGTTATGGGCCTCTCGGGGACTGACCTAGGGTTAGGGTTAGCAAGCAGGATGCCGGCAGGCCCGAAATGCCGCCTGCGCTGTGAGTGGAGGGGCGGGCGGAGTGAGGGCGCTGGCGAGCAGAAGCCTGGGCCCAAACATTTTGGCGCGGGGGCCTTCAAAGGTCGCGGGGGGCTCAGAGGGCCGTGCCCGGTCTCCCCCCCTGAATTACCGGCGGGCCCCCTAGCGGCCCAGGGGTGGGGGGCTGCAGGGTGAATCCGGCGCTGGGTCTCGGGTCCCCAGTCCCTGGCGTTGGGGCGCCAAGCACCTTCGGATGGGCCCCTGGGGGACCCACCTTGGGGTAGGCTTAGCCCCCAGGAGGCCATCAGGCCCAATCCCCTGGCTGTGTAGCGCGCATTGCGGCGGGCCAGGGGAGGGAGCTGGCGAGCGGGACCGTGGGCCCACAGGTTTTGGCGCTGGGGCGGCCTTCGAAGGTCGTCAGGGGCTTGTAGGACCCTGCCCCTTCTCCCGCCTGAATGACCGGCGGCGCTCCTAGCGGCCCGGGTGGCGGGTGGCTGCAGGGTGAGTCCGGCCCTGGGGCTAGGACGTCCGGGATCCCGGGCAGGGCGGCGCAAGGCCCCTTGGGAGGGGCCCCTCGGGAACCGACCTAGGGTTAGGGTTAGCCCCCAGGAGGCCGGCAGGTCCGATCCGGCTGCTGTGTTTCGAGCGGAGTGGCGGGTTGAGGTGGGGGCGCTGACTAGTGGGAACGTGGGCCGAAGCGCTTTGGGGCAGGGGGCCATCGAATGTGGAAGGGGGCTTGGAGGGCCCTGCCCCTTCTCCCGCCGGGAATGAGCGGCAGCGCCCCTAGTGGCCCAGGTGGTGTAGGGGCAACAGTGTTAGTCCGGCCCTGGGGCACTGGGGTCCCCAATCCCCAGCGTTGCATCCCCGGGCCCCTTGTCAGGGGCCTCTCGGGGACTGACCTAGGGTGAGGGTTAGCAAGCAGGATGGCGGCAGGCCCAAAATGCCGGCTGTGCGGCGAGTGGAGGGGCGGGCGGAGTGAGGGCGCTGGCGAGCAGGAGCCTGGGCCCAAACATTTTGGCGCCTGGGGCCTTCCAAGGTCGCTGGGGGCTCAGAGGGCCCTGCCCGTTCTGCCGCCCTGATGACAGGCGGCGCCAATAACCGCCCGGGTGGCGGTGGGGCGGAGGGTGAGTCCAGCGCTGGGTCTCGGGTCCCCAATCCCAGGCGTTGGGGCGCCAGGCCCCTTGCGAGGGGCCCCTAAGGAGCCCACCTAGAGTTAGGGTTAGCCCCCAGGAGGCCTGCAAGCCCGATCTGCTGGATGTGCAGCGAGCGGAGGGGCAGGCCGAGCTGAGGGCGATGAGGAGTGGGAGCGGGGGGCCCAAGAGTTTGGCGCGGGGGCCTTCGAAATGCGCCAGGGGCTCGGTGTGCCCTGCACATTCTCCCGCCCTGAATGACCAACGGCGCCAATAAAGCCCCGGGTGGCGGTGGGGCGGAGGGTGAGTCCAGCGCTGGGGCGGGGGTCCCCAGTCCCTGGCATTGCGGTGCCAGGGCCCTTGGGAGGCGCCCCTTGGGGGCCGACCTAGGGTTAGGATTAGCCCCGAGGAGGCCGGCAGGCAGGATCCATGGGCGGTGTGGGGAGGGGGGGGCAGGCCGAGGGGAGGGCGCTGGTGAGTGGGATCGTGGGCCCAAGTGTTTTGTCGCAGGCGGCCTTCGAAGCTCGCCAGGGGCTCGGAGGGCCCTACCCGTTCTCGAGCCTGAATGACTGGCGGCGCCCCTAGCGGCCCGGGTGGCGGGGGGCTGCAGGGTGAGTCCAGCGCTGGGGTTCGGAGGTTCCCAATCCCCAGCGTTGGGGCGCCAAGCCCCTTGGATGGGCCCTTCGGGGACCGACCCAGGGTTAGGATTAGCCTCCAGGAGTAGGGCAGGTCCGATCCGCCTGCTGTGTTTCGAGCGGAGGGGCGGGTTGAGGTGAGGGCGCTGACTAGTGGGAGCGTGGGCCCAAGCGCTTTGGGGAGCGGGTGCATCGAGGGTCCGGGGTGGGGCTGGAAGGGCCCTGTATGTTCTCCTGCCCTGAATGAGCGGCAGCGCCCCTAGTGGCCCAGGTGGTGGAGGGACAGCAGTGTTAGTTTGGCCCTGGGTCTCAGGGGTCCCCAATCCCCAGCGTCGCAGCCCCAGGCCCCTTGTTATGGGCCTCTCGGGGACTGACCTAGGGTTAGGGTTAGCAAGCAGGATGCCGGCAGGCCCGAAATGCCGCCTGCGCTGTGAGTGGAGGGGCGGGCGGAGTGAGGGCGCTGGCGAGCAGAAGCCTGGGCCCAAACATTTTGGCGCGGGGGCCTTCAAAGGTCGCGGGGGGCTCAGAGGGCCGTGCCCGGTCTCCCCCCCTGAATTACCGGCGGGCCCCCTAGCGGCCCAGGGGTGGGGGGCTGCAGGGTGAATCCGGCGCTGGGTCTCGGGTCCCCAGTCCCTGGCGTTGGGGCGCCAAGCACCTTCGGATGGGCCCCTGGGGGACCCACCTTGGGGTAGGCTTAGCCCCCAGGAGGCCATCAGGCCCAATCCCCTGGCTGTGTAGCGCGCATTGCGGCGGGCCAGGGGAGGGAGCTGGCGAGCGGGACCGTGGGCCCACAGGTTTTGGCGCTGGGGCGGCCTTCGAAGGTCGTCAGGGGGCTTGTAGGACCCTGCCCCTTCTCCCGCCTGAATGACCGGCGGCGCTCCTAGCGGCCCGGGTGGCGGGTGGCTGCAGGGTGAGTCCGGCCCTGGGGCTAGGACGTCCGGGATCCCGGGCAGGGCGGCGCAAGGCCCCTTGGGAGGGGCCCCTCGGGAACCGACCTAGGGTTAGGGTTAGCCCCCAGGAGGCCGGCAGGTCCGATCCGGCTGCTGTGTTTCGAGCGGAGTGGCGGGTTGAGGTGGGGGGCGCTGACTAGTGGGAACGTGGGCCGAAGCGCTTTGGGGCAGGGGGCCATCGAATGTGGAAGGGGGCTTGGAGGGCCCTGCCCCTTCTCCCGCCGGGAATGAGCGGCAGCGCCCCTAGTGGCCCAGGTGGTGTAGGGGCAACAGTGTTAGTCCGGCCCTGGGGCACTGGGGTCCCCAATCCCCAGCGTTGCATCCCCGGGCCCCTTGTCAGGGGCCTCTCGGGGACTGACCTAGGGTGAGGGTTAGCAAGCAGGATGGCGGCAGGCCCAAAATGCCGGCTGTGCGGCGAGTGGAGGGGCGGGCGGAGTGAGGGCGCTGGCGAGCAGGAGCCTGGGCCCAAACATTTTGGCGCCTGGGGCCTTCCAAGGTCGCTGGGGGCTCAGAGGGCCCTGCCCGTTCTGCCGCCCTGATGACAGGCGGCGCCAATAACCGCCCGGGTGGCGGTGGGGCGGAGGGTGAGTCCAGCGCTGGGTCTCGGGTCCCCAATCCCAGGCGTTGGGGCGCCAGGCCCCTTGCGAGGGGCCCCTAAGGAGCCCACCTAGAGTTAGGGTTAGCCCCCAGGAGGCCTGCAAGCCCGATCTGCTGGATGTGCAGCGAGCGGAGGGGCAGGCCGAGCTGAGGGCGATGAGGAGTGGGAGCGGGGGCCCAAGAGTTTGGCGCGGGGGCCTTCGAAATGCGCCAGGGGCTCGGTGTGCCCTGCACATTCTCCCGCCCTGAATGACCAACGGCGCCAATAAAGCCCCGGGTGGCGGTGGGGCGGAGGGTGAGTCCAGCGCTGGGGCGGGGGTCCCCAGTCCCTGGCATTGCGGTGCCAGGGCCCTTGGGAGGCGCCCCTTGGGGGCCGACCTAGGGTTAGGATTAGCCCCGAGGAGGCCGGCAGGCAGGATCCATGGGCGGTGTGGGGAGGGGGGGGCAGGCCGAGGGGAGGGCGCTGGTGAGTGGGATCGTGGGCCCAAGTGTTTTGTCGCAGGCGGCCTTCGAAGCTCGCCAGGGGCTCGGAGGGCCCTACCCGTTCTCGAGCCTGAATGACTGGCGGCGCCCCTAGCGGCCCGGGTGGCGGGGGGCTGCAGGGTGAGTCCAGCGCTGGGGTTCGGAGGTTCCCAATCCCCAGCGTTGGGGCGCCAAGCCCCTTGGATGGGCCCTTCGGGGACCGACCTAGGGTTAGGATTAGCCTCCAGGAGTATGGCAGGTCCGATCCGCCTGCTGTGTTTCGAGCGGAGGGGCGGGTTGAGGTGAGGGCGCTGACTAGTGGGAGCGTGGGCCCAAGCGCTTTGGGGAGCGGGTGCATCGAGGGTCCGGGGGGGGGGCTGGAAGGGCCCTGTATGTTCTCCTGCCCTGAATGAGCGGCAGCGCCCCTAGTGGCCCAGGTGGTGGAGGGACAGCAGTGTTAGTTTGGCCCTGGGTCTCAGGGGTCCCCAATCCCCAGCGTTGCAGCCCCAGGCCCCTTGTTATGGGCCTCTCGGGGACTGACCTAGGGTTAGGGTTAGCAAGCAGGATGCCGGCAGGCCCGAAATGCCGCCTGTGCTGTGAGTGGAGGGGCGGGCGGAGTGAGGGCGCTGGCGAGCAGAAGCCTGGGCCCAAACATTTTGGCGCGGGGGCCTTCGAAGTTCGCGGGGGGCTCAGAGGGCCCTGCCCGTTCTCCCCCCCTGAATAACCGGCGGGCCCCCTAGCGGCCCATGGGTGGGGGGCTGCAGGGTGAATCCGGCGCTGGGTCTCGGGTCCCCAATCCCTGGCGTTGGGGCGCCAAGCACCTTCGGATGGGCCCCTGGGGGACCCACCTTGGGTTAGGCTTAGCCCCCAGGAGGCCATCAGGCCCAATCCCCTGGCTGTGTAGCGCGCATTGCGGCGGGCCAGGGGAGGGAGCTGGCGAGCGGGACCGTGGGCCCACAGGTTATGGCGCTGGGGCGGCCTTCGAAGGTCGTCAGGGGCTTGTAGGACCCTGCCCCTTCTCCCGCCTGAATGACCGGCGGCGCTCCTAGCGGCCCGGGTGGCGGGTGGCTGCAGGGTGAGTCCGGCCCTGGGGCTAGGACGTCCGGGATCCCGGGCATGGCGGCGCAAGGCCCCATGGGAGGGGCCCCTCGGGAACCGACCTAGGGTTAGGGTTAGCCCCCAGGAGGCCGGCAGGTCCGATCCGGCTGCTGTGTTTCGAGCGGAGGGGCGGGTTGAGGTGGGGGCGCTGACTAGTGGGAACGTGGGCCCAAGCGCTTTGGGGCAGGGGGCCATCGAATGTGGAAGGGGGCTTGGAGGGCCCTGCCCCTTCTCCCGCCGGGAATGAGCGGCAGCGCCCCTAGTGGCCCAGGTGGTGGAGGGGCAACAGTGTTAGTCCGGCCCTGGGGCACTGGGGTCCCCAATCCCCAGCGTTGCATCCCCGGGCCCCTTGTCAGGGGCCTCTCGGGGACTGACCTAGGGTTAGGGTTAGCAAGCAGGATGCCGGCAGGCCCAAAATGCCGGCTGTGCGGCGAGTGGAGGGGCGGGCGGAGTGAGGGCGCTGGCGAGCAGGAGCCTGGGCCCAAACATTTTGGCGCCTGGGGCCTTCCAAGGTCGCTGGGGGCTCAGAGGGCCCTGCCCATTCTGCCGCCCTGATGACAGGCGGCGCCAATAACGGCCCGGGTGGCGGTGGGGCGGAGGGTGAGTCCAGCGCTGGGTCTCGGGTCCCCAATCCCAGGCGTTGGGGCGCCAGGCCCCTCGCGAGGGGCCCCTAAGGAGCCCACCTAGAGTTAGGGTTAGCCCCCAGGAGGCCTGCAAGCCCGATCTGCTGGATGTGCAGCGAGCGGAGGGGCAGGCCGAGCTGAGGGCGTTGAGGAGTGGGAGCGGGGGCCCAAGAGTTTGGCGCGGGGGCCTTCGAAATGCGCCAGGGGCTCGGTGTGCCCTGCACATTCTCCCGCCCTGAATGACCAGCGGCGCCAATAAAGGCCCGGGTGGCGGTGGGGCGGAGGGTGAGTCCAGCGCTGGGGCGGGGGTCCCCAGTCCCTGGCATTGCGGTGCCAGGCCCCTTGGGAGGCGCCCCTTGGGGGCCGACCTAGGGTTAGGATTAGCCCCGAGGAGGCCGGCAGGCAGGATCCATGGGCGGTGTGGGGAGGGGGGGGGCAGGCCGAGGGGAGGGCGCTGGTGAGTGGGATCGTGGGCCCAAGTGTTTTGTCGCAGGCGGCCTTCGAAGCTCGCCAGGGGCTCGGAGGGCCCTACCCGTTCTCGAGCCTGAATGACTGGCGGCGCCCCTAGCGGCCCGGGTGGCGGGGGGCTGCAGGGTGAGTCCAGCGCTGGGGTTCGGAGGTTCCCAATCCCCAGCGTTGGGGCGCCAAGCCCCTTGGATGGGCCCTTCGGGGACCGACCTAGGGTTAGGATTAGCCTCCAGGAGTATGGCTGGTCCGATCCGCCTGCTGTGTTTCGAGCGGAGGGGCGGGTTGAGGTGAGGGCGCTGACTAGTGGGAGCGTGGGCCCAAGCGCTTTGGGGAGCGGGTGCATCGAGGGTCGGGGGGGGGGGGCTGGGAGGGCCCTGTATGTTCTCCTGCCCTGAATGAGCGGCAGCGCCCCTAGTGGCCCAGGTGGTGGAGGGACAGCAGTGTTAGTTTGGCCCTGGGTCTCAGGGGTCCCCAATCCCCAGCGTTGCAGCCCCAGGCCCCTTGTTATGGGCCTCTCGGGGACTGACCTAGGGTTAGGGTTAGCAAGCAGGATGCCGGCAGGCCCGAAATGCCGCCTGTGCTGTGAGTGGAGGGGCGGGCGGAGTGAGGGCGCTGGCGAGCAGAAGCCTGGGCCCAAACATTTTGGCGCGGGGGCCTTCAAAGGTCGCGGGGGGCTCAGAGGGCCCTGCCCGGTCCCCCCCCTGAATAACCGGCGGGCCCCCTAGCGGCCCAGGGGTGAGGGGCTGCAGGGTGAATCCGGCGCTGGGTCTCGGATCCCCAGTCCCTGGCGTTGGGGCGCCAAGCACCTTCGGATGGGCCCCTGGGGGACCCACCTTGGGTTAGGCTTAGCCCCCAGGAGGCCATCAGGCCCAATCCCCTGGCTGTGTAGCGCATTGCGGCGGGCCAGGGGAGGGAGCTGGCGAGCGGGACCGTGGGCCCACAGGTTTTGGCGCTGGGGCGGCCTTCGAAGGTCGTCAGGGGCTTGTAGGACCCTGCCCCTTCTCCCGCCTGAATGACCGGCGGCGCTCCTAGCGGCCCCGGTGGCGGGTGGCTGCAGGGTGAGTCCGGCCCTGGGGCTAGGACGTCCGGGATCCCGGGCATGGCGGCACAAGGCCCCTTGGGAGGGGCCCCTCGGGAACCGACCTAGGGTTAGGGTTAGCCCCCAGGAGGCCGGCAGGTCCGATCCGGCTGCTGTGTTTCGAGCGGAGGGGCGGGTTGAGGTGGGGGCGCTGACTAGTGGGAACGTGGGCCCAAGCGCTTTGGGGCAGGGGGCCATCGAATGTGGAAGGGGGCTTGGAGGGCCCTGCCCCTTCTCCCGCCGGGAATGAGCGGCAGCGCCCCTAGTGGCCCAGGTGGTGGAGGGGCAACAGTGTTAGTCCGGCCCTGGGGCACTGGGGTCCCCAATCCCCAGCGTTGCATCCCCGGGCCCCTTGTCAGGGGCCTCTCGGGGACTGACCTAGGGTGAGGGTTAGCAAGCAGGATGCCGGCAGGCCCAAAATGCCGGCTGTGCGGCGAGTGGAGGGGCGGGCGGAGTGAGGGCGCTGGCGAGCAGGAGCCTGGGCCCAAACATTTTGGCGCCTGGGGCCTTCCAAGGTCGCTGGGGGCTCAGAGGGCCCTGCCCGTTCTGCCGCCCTGATGACAGGCGGCGCCAATAACGGCCCGGGTGGCGGTGGGGCGGAGGGTGAGTCCAGCGCTGGGTCTCGGGTCCCCAATCCCAGGCGTTGGGGCGCCAGGCCCCTCGCGAGGGGCCCCTAAGGAGCCCACCTAGAGTTAGGGTTAGCCCCCAGGAGGCCTGCAAGCCCGATCTGCTGGATGTGCAGCGAGCGGAGGGGCAGGCCGAGCTGAGGGCGTTGAGGAGTGGGAGCGGGGGCCCAAGAGTTTGGCGCGGGGGCCTTCGAAATGCGCCAGGGGCTCGGTGTGCCCTGCACATTCTCCCGCCCTGAATGACCAGCGGCGCCAATAAAGGCCCGGGTGGCGGTGGGGCGGAGGGTGAGTCCAGCGCTGGGGCGGGGGTCCCCAGTCCCTGGCATTGCGGTGCCAGGCCCCTTGGGAGGCGCCCCTTGGGGGCCGACCTAGGGTTAGGATTAGCCCCGAGGAGGCCGGCAGGCAGGATCCATGGGCGGTGTGGGGAGGGGGGGGCAGGCCGAGGGGAGGGCGCTGGTGAGTGGGATCGTGGGCCCAAGTGTTTTGTCGCAGGCGGCCTTCGAAGCTCGCCAGGGGCTCGGAGGGCCCTACCCGTTCTCGAGCCTGAATGACTGGCGGCGCCCCTAGCGGCCCGGGTGGCGGGGGGCTGCAGGGTGAGTCCAGCGCTGGGGTTCGGAGGTTCCCAATCCCCAGCGTTGGGGCGCCAAGCCCCTTGGATGGGCCCTTCGGGGACCGACCCAGGGTTAGGATTAGCCTCCAGGAGTAGGGCAGGTCCGATCCGCCTGCTGTGTTTCGAGCGGAGGGGCGGGTTGAGGTGAGGGCGCTGACTAGTGGGAGCGTGGGCCCAAGCGCTTTGGGGAGCGGGTGCATCGAGGGTCCGGGGTGGGGCTGGAAGGGCCCTGTATGTTCTCCTGCCCTGAATGAGCGGCAGCGCCCCTAGTGGCCCAGGTGGTGGAGGGACAGCAGTGTTAGTTTGGCCCTGGGTCTCAGGGGTCCCCAATCCCCAGCGTCGCAGCCCCAGGCCCCTTGTTATGGGCCTCTCGGGGACTGACCTAGGGTTAGGGTTAGCAAGCAGGATGCCGGCAGGCCCGAAATGCCGCCTGCGCTGTGAGTGGGGTGGCGGGCGGAGTGAGGGCGCTGGCGAGCACAAGCCTGGGCCCAAACATTTTGGCGCGGGGGCCTTCAAAGGTCGCGGGGGGCTCAGAGGGCCCTGCCCGGTCTCCCCCCCTGAATAACCGGCGGGCCCCCTAGCGGCCCAGGGGTGGGGGGCTGCAGGGTGAATCCGGCGCTGGGTCTCGGGTCCCCAATCCCTGGCGTTGGGGCGCCAAGCACCTTCGGATGGGCCCCTGGGGGACCCACCTTGGGTTAGGCTTAGCCCCCAGGAGGCCATCAGGCCCAATCCCCTGGCTGTGTAGCGCGCATTGCGGCGGGCCAGGGGAGGGAGCTGGCGAGCGGGACCGTGGGCCCACAGGTTTTGGCGCTGGGGCGGCCTTCGAAGGTCGTCAGGGGCTTGTAGGACCCTGCCCCTTCTCCCGCCTGAATGACCGGCGGCGCTCCTAGCGGCCCGGGTGGCGGGTGGCTGCAGGGTGAGTCCGGCCCTGGGGCTAGGACGTCCGGGATCCCGGGCATGGCGGCGCAAGGCCCCTTGGGAGGGGCCCCTCGGGAACCGACCTAGGGTTAGGGTTAGCCCCCAGGAGGCCGGCAGGTCCGATCCGGCTGCTGTGTTTCGAGCGGAGGGGCGGGTTGAGGTGGGGGCGCTGACTAGTGGGAACGTGGGCCCAAGCGCTTTGGGGCAGGGGGCCATCAAATGTGGAAGGGGGCTTGGAGGGCCCTGCCCCTTCTCCCGCCGGGAATGAGCGGCAGCGCCCCTAGTGGCCCAGGTGGTGGAGGGGCAACAGTGTTAGTCCGGCCCTGGGGCACTGGGGTCCCCAATCCCCAGCGTTGCATCCCCGGGCCCCTTGTCAGGGGCCTCTCGGGGACTGACCTAGGGTGAGGGTTAGCAAGCAGGATGGCGGCAGGCCCAAAATGCCGGCTGTGCGGCGAGTGGAGGGGCGGGCGGAGTGAGGGCGCTGGCGAGCAGGAGCCTGGGCCCAAACATTTTGGCGCCTGGGGCCTTCCAAGGTCGCTGGGGGCTCAGAGGGCCCTGCCCGTTCTGCCGCCCTGATGACAGGCGGCGCCAATAACGGCCCGGGTGGCGGTGGGGCGGAGGGTGAGTCCAGCGCTGGGTCTCGGGTCCCCAATCCCAGGCGTTGGGGCGCCAGGCCCCTCGCGAGGGGCCCCTAAGGAGCCCACCTAGAGTTAGGGTTAGCCCCCAGGAGGCCTGCAAGCCCGATCTGCTGGATGTGCAGCGAGCGGAGGGGCAGGCCGAGCTGAGGGCGTTGAGGAGTGGGAGCGGGGGCCCAAGAGTTTGGCGCGGGGGCCTTCGAAATGCGCCAGGGGCTCGGTGTGCCCTGCACATTCTCCCGCCCTGAATGACCAGCGGCGCCAATAAAGGCCCGGGTGGCGGTGGGGCGGAGGGTGAGTCCAGCGCTGGGGCGGGGGTCCCCAGTCCCTGGCATTGCGGTGCCAGGCCCCTTGGGAGGCGCCCCTTGGGGGCCGACCTAGGGTTAGGATTAGCCCCGAGGAGGCCGGCAGGCAGGATCCATGGGCGGTGTGGGGAGGGGGGGGCAGGCCGAGGGGAGGGCGCTGGTGAGTGGGATCGTGGGCCCAAGTGTTTTGTCGCAGGCGGCCTTCGAAGCTCGCCAGGGGCTCGGAGGGCCCTACCCGTTCTCGAGCCTGAATGACTGGCGGCGCCCCTAGCGGCCCGGGTGGCGGGGGGCTGCAGGGTGAGTCCAGCGCTGGGGTTCGGAGGTTCCCAATCCCCAGCGTTGGGGCGCCAAGCCCCTTGGATGGGCCCTTCGGGGACCGACCCAGGGTTAGGATTAGCCTCCAGGAGTAGGGCAGGTCCGATCCGCCTGCTGTGTTTCGAGCGGAGGGGCGGGTTGAGGTGAGGGCGCTGACTAGTGGGAGCGTGGGCCCAAGCGCTTTGGGGAGCGGGTGCATCGAGGGTCCGGGGTGGGGCTGGAAGGGCCCTGTATGTTCTCCTGCCCTGAATGAGCGGCAGCGCCCCTAGTGGCCCAGGTGGTGGAGGGACAGCAGTGTTAGTTTGGCCCTGGGTCTCAGGGGTCCCCAATCCCCAGCGTCGCAGCCCCAGGCCCCTTGTCAGGGGCCTCTCGGGGACTGACCTAGGGTTAGGGTTAGCAAGCAGGATGCCGGCAGGCCCGAAATGCCGCCTGCGCTGTGAGTGGAGGGGCGGGCGGAGTGAGGGCGCTGGCGAGCAGAAGCCTGGGCCCAAACATTTTGGCGCGGGGGCCTTCAAAGGTCGCGGGGGGCTCAGAGGGCCCTGCCCGGTCTCCCCCCCTGAATTACCGGCGGGCCCCCTAGCGTTCCAGGGGTGGGGGGCTGCAGGGTGAATCCGGCGCTGGGTCTCGGGTCCCCAGTCCCTGGCGTTGGGGCGCCAAGCACCTTCGGATGGGCCCCTGGGGGACCCACCTTGGGTTAGGCTTAGCCCCCAGGAGGCCATCAGGCCCAATCCCCTGGCTGTGTAGCGCGCATTGCGGCGGGCCAGGGGAGGGAGCTGGCGAGCGGGACCGTGGGCCCACAGGTTTTGGCGCTGGGGCGGCCTTCGAAGGTCGTCAGGGGCTTGTAGGACCCTGCCCCTTCTCCCGCCTGAATGACCGGCGGCGCTCCTAGCGGCCCGGGTGGCGGGTGGCTGCAGTGTGAGTCCGGCCCTGGGGCTAGGACGTCCGGGATCCCGGGCAGGGCGGCGCAAGGCCCCTTGGGAGGGGCCCCTCGGGAACCGACCTAGGGTTAGGGTTAGCCCCCAGGAGGCCGGCAGGTCCGATCCGGCTGCTGTGTTTCGAGCGGAGTGGCGGGTTGAGGTGGGGGCGCTGACTAGTGGGAACGTGGGCCCAAGCGCTTTGGGGCAGGGGGCCATCGAATGTGGAAGGGGGCTTGGAGGGCCCTGCCCCTTCTCCCGCCGGGAATGAGCGGCAGCGCCCCTAGTGGCCCAGGTGGTGGAGGGGCAACAGTGTTAGTCCGGCCCTGGGGCACTGGGGTCCCCAATCCCCAGCGTTGCATCCCCGGGCCCCTTGTCAGGGGCCTCTCGGGGACTGACCTAGGGTGAGGGTTAGCAAGCAGGATGCCGGCAGGCCCAAAATGCCGGCTGTGCGGCGAGTGGAGGGGCGGGCGGAGTGAGGGCGCTGGCGAGCAGGAGCCTGGGCCCAAACATTTTGGCGCCTGGGGCCTTCCAAGGTCGCTGGGGGCTCAGAGGGCCCTGCCCGTTCTGCCGCCCTGATGACAGGCGGCGCCAATAACCGCCCGGGTGGCGGTGGGGCGGAGGGTGAGTCCAGCGCTGGGTCTCGGGTCCCCAATCCCAGGCGTTGGGGCGCCAGGCCCCTTGCGAGGGGCCCCTAAGGAGCCCACCTAGAGTTAGGGTTAGCCCCCAGGAGGCCTGCAAGCCCGATCTGCTGGATGTGCAGCGAGCAGAGGGGCAGGCCGAGCTGAGGGCGATGAGGAGCGGGAGCGGGGGCCCAAGAGTTTGGCGCGGGGGCCTTCGAAATGCGCCAGGGGCTCGGTGTGCCCTGCACATTCTCCCGCCCTGAATGACCAACGGCGCCAATAAAGGCCCGGGTGGCGGTGGGGCGGAGGGTGAGTCCAGCGCTGGGGCGGGGGTCCCCAGTCCCTGGCATTGCGGTGCCAGGGCCCTTGGGAGGCGCCCCTTGGGGGCCGACCTAGGGTTAGGATTAGCCCCGAGGAGGCCGGCAGGCAGGATCCATGGGCGGTGTGGGGAGGGGGGGGCAGGCCGAGGGGAGGGCGCTGGTGAGTGGGATCGTGGGCCCAAGTGTTTTGTCGCAGGCGGCCTTCGAAGCTCGCCAGGGGCTCGGAGGGCCCTACCCGTTCTCGAGCCTGAATGACTGGCGGCGCCCCTAGCGGCCCGGGTGGCGGGGGGCTGCAGGGTGAGTCCAGCGCTGGGGTTCGGAGGTTCCCAATCCCCAGCGTTGGGGCGCCAAGCCCCTTGGATGGGCCCTTCGGGGACCGATCTAGGGTTAGGATTAGCCTCCAGGAGTAGGGCAGGTCCGATCCGCCTGCTGTGTTTCGAGCGGAGGGGCGGGTTGAGGTGAGGGCGCTGACTAGTGGGAGCGTGGGCCCAAGCGCTTTGGGGAGCGGGTGCATCGAGGGTCCGGGGGGGGGGCTGGAAGGGCCCTGTATGTTCTCCTGCCCTGAATGAGCGGCAGCGCCCCTAGTGGCCCAGGTGGTGGAGGGACAGCAGTGTTAGTTTGGCCCTGGGTCTCAGGGGTCCCCACTCCCCAGCGTTGCAGCCCCAGGCCCCTTGTTATGGGCCTCTCGGGGACTGACCTAGGGTTAGGGTTAGCAAGCAGGATGCCGGCAGGCCCGAAATGCCGCCTGTGCTGTGAGTGGAGGGGCGGGCGGAGTGAGGGCGCTGGCGAGCAGAAGCCTGGGCCCAAACATTTTGGCGCGGGGGCCTTCGAAGTTCGCGGGGGGCTCAGAGGGCCCTGCCCGTTCTCCCCCCCTGAATAACCGGCGGGCCCCCTAGCGGCCCATGGGTGGGGGGCTGCAGGGTGAATCCGGCGCTGGGTCTCGGGTCCCCAATCCCTGGCGTTGGGGCGCCAAGCACCTTCGGATGGGCCCCTGGGGGACCCACCTTGGGTTAGGCTTAGCCCCCAGGAGGCCATCAGGCCCAATCCCCTGGCTGTGTAGCGCGCATTGCGGCGGGCCAGGGGAGGGAGCTGGCGAGCGGGACCGTGGGCCCACAGGTTATGGCGCTGGGGCGGCCTTCGAAGGTCGTCAGGGGCTTGTAGGACCCTGCCCCTTCTCCCGCCTGAATGACCGGCGGCGCTCCTAGCGGCCCGGGTGGCGGGTGGCTGCAGGGTGAGTCCGGCCCTGGGGCTAGGACGTCCGGGATCCCGGGCATGGCGGCGCAAGGCCCCATGGGAGGGGCCCCTCGGGAACCGACCTAGGGTTAGGGTTAGCCCCCAGGAGGCCGGCAGGTCCGATCCGGCTGCTGTGTTTCGAGCGGAGGGGCGGGTTGAGGTGGGGGCGCTGACTAGTGGGAACGTGGGCCCAAGCGCTTTGGGGCAGGGGGCCATCGAATGTGGAAGGGGGCTTGGAGGGCCCTGCCCCTTCTCCCGCCGGGAATGAGCGGCAGCGCCCCTAGTGGCCCAGGTGGTGGAGGGGCAACAGTGTTAGTCCGGCCCTGGGGCACTGGGGTCCCCAATCCCCAGCGTTGCATCCCCGGGCCCCTTGTCAGGGGCCTCTCGGGGACTGACCTAGGGTTAGGGTTAGCAAGCAGGATGCCGGCAGGCCCAAAATGCCGGCTGTGCGGCGAGTGGAGGGGCGGGCGGAGTGAGGGCGCTGGCGAGCAGGAGCCTGGGCCCAAACATTTTGGCGCCTGGGGCCTTCCAAGGTCGCTGGGGGCTCAGAGGGCCCTGCCCATTCTGCCGCCCTGATGACAGGCGGCGCCAATAACGGCCCGGGTGGCGGTGGGGCGGAGGGTGAGTCCAGCGCTGGGTCTCGGGTCCCCAATCCCAGGCGTTGGGGCGCCAGGCCCCTCGCGAGGGGCCCCTAAGGAGCCCACCTAGAGTTAGGGTTAGCCCCCAGGAGGCCTGCAAGCCCGATCTGCTGGATGTGCAGCGAGCGGAGGGGCAGGCCGAGCTGAGGGCGTTGAGGAGTGGGAGCGGGGGCCCAAGAGTTTGGCGCGGGGGCCTTCGAAATGCGCCAGGGGCTCGGTGTGCCCTGCACATTCTCCCGCCCTGAATGACCAGCGGCGCCAATAAAGGCCCGGGTGGCGGTGGGGCGGAGGGTGAGTCCAGCGCTGGGGCGGGGGTCCCCAGTCCCTGGCATTGCGGTGCCAGGCCCCTTGGGAGGCGCCCCTTGGGGGCCGACCTAGGGTTAGGATTAGCCCCGAGGAGGCCGGCAGGCAGGATCCATGGGCGGTGTGGGGAGGGGGGGGGCAGGCCGAGGGGAGGGCGCTGGTGAGTGGGATCGTGGGCCCAAGTGTTTTGTCGCAGGCGGCCTTCGAAGCTCGCCAGGGGCTCGGAGGGCCCTACCCGTTCTCGAGCCTGAATGACTGGCGGCGCCCCTAGCGGCCCGCGTGGCGGGGGGCTGCAGGGTGAGTCCAGCGCTGGGGTTCGGAGGTTCCCAATCCCCAGCGTTGGGGCGCCAAGCCCCTTGGATGGGCCCTTCGGGGACCGACCTAGGGTTAGGATTAGCCTCCAGGAGTATGGCAGGTCCGATCCGCCTGCTGTGTATCGAGCGGAGGGGCGGGTTGAGGTGAGGGCGCTGACTAGTGGGAGCGTGGGCCCAAGCGCTTTGGGGAGCGGGTGCATCGAGGGTCGGGGGGGGGCTGGGAGGGCCCTGTGTGTTCTCCTGCCCTGAATGAGCGGCAGCGCCCCTAGTGGCCCAGGTGGTGGAGGGACAGCAGTGTTAGTTTGGCCCTGGGTCTCAGGGGTCCCCAATCCCCAGCGTTGCAGCCCCAGGCCCCTTGTTATGGGCCTCTCAGGGACTGACCTAGGGTTAGGGTTAGCAAGCAGGATGCCGGCAGGCCCGAAATGCCGCCTGTGCTGTGAGTGGAGGGGGCGGGCGGAGTGAGGGCGCTGGCGAGCAGAAGCCTGGGCCCAAACATTTTGGCGCGGGGGCCTTCAAAGGTCGCGGGGGGCTCAGAGGGCCCTGCCCGGTCTCCCCCCCTGAATAACCGGCGGGCCCCCTAGCGGCCCAGGGGTGAGGGGCTGCAGGGTGAATCCGGCGCTGGGTCTCGGGTCCCCAGTCCCTGGCGTTGGGGCGCCAAGCACCTTCGGATGGGCCCCTGGGGGACCCACCTTGGGTTAGGCTTAGCCCCCAGGAGGCCATCAGGCCCAATCCCCTGGCTGTGTAGCGCATTGCGGCGGGCCAGGGGAGGGAGCTGGCGAGCGGGACCGTGGGCCCACAGGTTTTGGCGCTGGGGCGGCCTTCGAAGGTCGTCAGGGGCTTGTAGGACCCTGCCCCTTCTCCCGCCTGAATGACCGGCGGCGCTCCTAGCGGCCCCGGTGGCGGGTGGCTGCAGGGTGAGTCCGGCCCTGGGGCTAGGACGTCCGGGATCCCGGGCATGGCGGCACAAGGCCCCTTGGGAGGGGCCCCTCGGGAACCGACCTAGGGTTAGGGTTAGCCCCCAGGAGGCCGGCAGGTCCGATCCGGCTGCTGTGTTTCGAGCGGAGGGGCGGGTTGAGGTGGGGGCGCTGACTAGTGGGAACGTGGGCCCAAGCGCTTTGGGGCAGGGGGCCATCGAATGTGGAAGGGGGCTTGGAGGGCCCTGCCCCTTCTCCCGCCGGGAATGAGCGGCAGCGCCCCTAGTGGCCCAGGTGGTGGAGGGGCAACAGTGTTAGTCCGGCCCTGGGGCACTGGGGTCCCCAATCCCCAGCGTTGCATCCCCGGGCCCCTTGTCAGGGGCCTCTCAGGGACTGACCTAGGGTTAGGGTTAGCAAGCAGGATGCCGGCAGGCCCAAAATGCCGGCTGTGCGGCGAGTGGAGGGGCGGGCGGAGTGAGGGGGCTGGCGAGCAGGAGCCTGGGCCCAAACATTTTGGCGCCTGGGGCCTTCCAAGGTCGCTGGGGGCTCAGAGGGCCCTGCCCGTTCTGCCGCCCTGATGACAGGCGGCGCCAATAACGGCCCGGGTGGCGGTGGGGCGGAGGGTGAGTCCAGCGCTGGGTCTCGGGTCCCCAATCCCAGGCGTTGGGGCGCCAGGCCCCTCGCGAGGGGCCCCTAAGGAGCCCACCTAGAGTTAGGGTTAGCCCCCAGGAGGCCTGCAAGCCCGATCTGCTGGATGTGCAGCGAGCGGAGGGGCAGGCCGAGCTGAGGGCGTTGAGGAGTGGGAGCGGGGGCCCAAGAGTTTGGCGCGGGGGCCTTCGAAATGCGCCAGGGGCTCGGTGTGCCCTGCACATTCTCCCGCCCTGAATGACCAGCGGCGCCAATAAAGGCCCGGGTGGCGGTGGGGCGGAGGGTGAGTCCAGCGCTGGGGCGGGGGTCCCAAGTCCCTGGCATTGCGGTGCCAGGCCCCTTGGGAGGCGCCCCTTGGGGGCCGACCTAGGGTTAGGATTAGCCCCGAGGAGGCCGGCAGGCAGGATCCATGGGCGGTGTGGGGAGGGGGGGGGCAGGCCGAGGGGAGGGTGCTGGTGAGTGGGATCGTGGGCCCAAGTGTTTTGTCGCAGGCGGCCTTCGAAGCTCGCCAGGGGCTCGGAGGGCCCTACCCGTTCTCGAGCCTGAATGACTGGCGGCGCCCCTAGCGGCCCGGGTGGCGGGGGGCTGCAGGGTGAGTCCAGCGCTGGGGTTCGGAGGTTCCCAATCCCCAGCGTTGGGGCGCCAAGCCCCTTGGATGGGCCCTTCGGGGACCGATCTAGGGTTAGGATTAGCCTCCAGGAGTAGGGCAGGTCCGATCCGCCTGCTGTGTTTCGAGCGGAGGGGCGGGTTGAGGTGAGGGCGCTGACTAGTGGGAGTGTGGGCCCATGCGCTTTGGGGAACGGGTGCATCGAGGGTCCGGGGGGGGGGGGGCTGGGAGGGCCCTGTATGTTCTCCTGCCCTGAATGAGCGGCAGCGCCCCTAGTGGCCCAGGTGGTGGAGGCTCAACAGTGTTAGTCCGGCCCTGGGGCACTGGGGTCCCCAATCCCCAGCGTTGCATCCCCGGGCCCCTTGTCAGGGGCCTCTCGGGGACTGACCTGGGGTGAGGGTTAGCAAGCAGGATGCCGGCAGGCCCAAAATGCCGGCTGTGCGGCGAGTGGAGGGGCGGGCGGAGTGAGGGCTCTGGCGAGGAGGAGCCTGGGCCCAAACATTTTGGTGCGGGGGCCTTCAAAGGTCGCGGGGGGCTCAGAGGGCCCTGCCCGGTCTCCCCCCCTGAATCACCGGCGGGCCCCCTAGCGGCCCAGGGGTGGGGGGCTGCAGGGTGAATCCGGCGCTGGGTCTCGGGTCCCCCACTCCCTGGCGTTGGGGCGCCAAGCACCTTCGGATGGGCCCCTGGGGGACCCACCTTGGGTTAGGCTTAGCCCCCAGGAGGCCATCAGGCCCAATCCCCTGGCTGTGTAGCGCATTGCGGCGGGCCAGGGGAGGGAGCTGGCGAGCGGGACCGTGGGCCCACAGGTTTTGGCGCTGGGGCGGCCTTCGAAGGTCGTCAGGGGCTTGTAGGACCCTGCCCCTTCTCCCGCCTGAATGACCGGCGGCGCTCCTAGCGGCCCCGGTGGCGGGTGGCTGCAGGGTGAGTCCGGCCCTGGGGCTAGGACGTCCGGGATCCCGGGCATGGCGGCACAAGGCCCCTTGGGAGGGGCCCCTCGGGAACCGACCTAGGGTTAGGGTTAGCCCCCAGGAGGCCGGCAGGTCCGATCCGGCTGCTGTGTTTCGAGCGGAGGGGCGGGTTGAGGTGGGGGCGCTGACTAGTGGGAACGTGGGCCCAAGCGCTTTGGGGCAGGGGGCCATCGAATGTGGAAGGGGGCTTGGAGGGCCCTGCCCCTTCTCCCGCCGGGAATGAGCGGCAGCGCCCCTAGTGGCCCAGGTGGTGGAGGGGCAACAGTGTTAGTCCGGCCCTGGGGCACTGGGGTCCCCAATCCCCAGCGTTGCATCCCCGGGCCCCTTGTCAGGGGCCTCTCGGGGACTGACCTAGGGTGAGGGTTAGCAAGCAGGATGCCGGCAGGCCCAAAATGCCGGCTGTGCGGCGAGTGGAGGGGCGGGCGGAGTGAGGGCGCTGGCGAGCAGGAGCCTGGGCCCAAACATTTTGGCGCCTGGGGCCTTCCAAGGTCGCTGGGGGCTCAGAGGGCCCTGCCCGTTCTGCCGCCCTGATGACAGGCGGCGCCAATAACGGCCCGGGTGGCGGTGGGGCGGAGGGTGAGTCCAGCGCTGGGTCTCGGGTCCCCAATCCCAGGCGTTGGGGCGCCAGGCCCCTCGCGAGGGGCCCCTAAGGAGCCCACCTAGAGTTAGGGTTAGCCCCCAGGAGGCCTGCAAGCCCGATCTGCTGGATGTGCAGCGAGCGGAGGGGCAGGCCGAGCTGAGGGCGTTGAGGAGTGGGAGCGGGGGCCCAAGAGTTTGGCGCGGGGGCCTTCGAAATGCGCCAGGGGCTCGGTGTGCCCTGCACATTCTCCCGCCCTGAATGACCAGCGGCGCCAATAAAGGCCCGGGTGGCGGTGGGGCGGAGGGTGAGTCCAGCGCTGGGGCGGGGGTCCCCAGTCCCTGGCATTGCGGTGCCAGGCCCCTTGGGAGGCGCCCCTTGGGGGCCGACCTAGGGTTAGGATTAGCCCCGAGGAGGCCGGCAGGCAGGATCCATGGGCGGTGTGGGGAGGGGGGGGCAGGCCGAGGGGAGGGCGCTGGTGAGTGGGATCGTGGGCCCAAGTGTTTTGTCGCAGGCGGCCTTCGAAGCTCGCCAGGGGCTCGGAGGGCCCTACCCGTTCTCGAGCCTGAATGACTGGCGGCGCCCCTAGCGGCCCGGGTGGCGGGGGGCTGCAGGGTGAGTCCAGCGCTGGGGTTCGGAGGTTCCCAATCCCCAGCGTTGGGGCGCCAAGCCCCTTGGATGGGCCCTTCGGGGACCGACCCAGGGTTAGGATTAGCCTCCAGGAGTAGGGCAGGTCCGATCCGCCTGCTGTGTTTCGAGCGGAGGGGCGGGTTGAGGTGAGGGCGCTGACTAGTGGGAGCGTGGGCCCAAGCGCTTTGGGGAGCGGGTGCATCGAGGGTCCGGGGTGGGGCTGGAAGGGCCCTGTATGTTCTCCTGCCCTGAATGAGCGGCAGCGCCCCTAGTGGCCCAGGTGGTGGAGGGACAGCAGTGTTAGTTTGGCCCTGGGTCTCAGGGGTCCCCAATCCCCAGCGTCGCAGCCCCAGGCCCCTTGTTATGGGCCTCTCGGGGACTGACCTAGGGTTAGGGTTAGCAAGCAGGATGCCGGCAGGCCCGAAATGCCGCCTGCGCTGTGAGTGGAGGGGCGGGCGGAGTGAGGGCGCTGGCGAGCACAAGCCTGGGCCCAAACATTTTGGCGCGGGGGCCTTCAAAGGTCGCGGGGGGCTCAGAGGGCCCTGCCCGGTCTCCCCCCCTGAATCACCGGCGGGCCCCCTAGCGGCCCAGGGGTGGGGGGCTGCAGGGTGAATCCGGCGCTGGGTCTCGGGTCCCCAATCCCTGGCGTTGGGGCGCCAAGCACCTTCGGATGGGCCCCTGGGGGACCCACCTTGGGTTAGGCTTAGCCCCCAGGAGGCCATCAGGCCCAATCCCCTGGCTGTGTAGCGCGCATTGCGGCGGGCCAGGGGAGGGAGCTGGCGAGCGGGACCGTGGGCCCACAGGTTTTGGCGCTGGGGCGGCCTTCGAAGGTCGTCAGGGGCTTGTAGGACCCTGCCCCTTCTCCCGCCTGAATGACCGGCGGCGCTCCTAGCGGCCCGGGTGGCGGGTGGCTGCAGGGTGAGTCCGGCCCTGGGGCTAGGACGTCCGGGATCCCGGGCATGGCGGCGCAAGGCCCCTTGGGAGGGGCCCCTCGGGAACCGACCTAGGGTTAGGGTTAGCCCCCAGGAGGCCGGCAGGTCCGATCCGGCTGCTGTGTTTCGAGCGGAGGGGCGGGTTGAGGTGGGGGCGCTGACTAGTGGGAACGTGGGCCCAAGCGCTTTGGGGCAGGGGGCCATCGAATGTGGAAGGGGGCTTGGAGGGCCCTGCCCCTTCTCCCGCCGGGAATGAGCGGCAGCGCCCCTAGTGGCCCAGGTGGTGGAGGGGCAACAGTGTTAGTCCGGCCCTGGGGCACTGGGGTCCCCAATCCCCAGCGTTGCATCCCCGGGCCCCTTGTCAGGGGCCTCTCGGGGACTGACCTAGGGTGAGGGTTAGCAAGCAGGATGGCGGCAGGCCCAAAATGCCGGCTGTGCGGCGAGTGGAGGGGCGGGCGGAGTGAGGGCGCTGGCGAGCAGGAGCCTGGGCCCAAACATTTTGGCGCCTGGGGCCTTCCAAGGTCGCTGGGGGCTCAGAGGGCCCTGCCCGTTCTGCCGCCCTGATGACAGGCGGCGCCAATAACGGCCCGGGTGGCGGTGGGGCGGAGGGTGAGTCCAGCGCTGGGTCTCGGGTCCCCAATCCCAGGCGTTGGGGCGCCAGGCCCCTCGCGAGGGGCCCCTAAGGAGCCCACCTAGAGTTAGGGTTAGCCCCCAGGAGGCCTGCAAGCCCGATCTGCTGGATGTGCAGCGAGCGGAGGGGCAGGCCGAGCTGAGGGCGTTGAGGAGTGGGAGCGGGGGCCCAAGAGTTTGGCGCGGGGGCCTTCGAAATGCGCCAGGGGCTCGGTGTGCCCTGCACATTCTCCCGCCCTGAATGACCAGCGGCGCCAATAAAGGCCCGGGTGGCGGTGGGGCGGAGGGTGAGTCCAGCGCTGGGGCGGGGGTCCCAAGTCCCTGGCATTGCGGTGCCAGGCCCCTTGGGAGGCGCCCCTTGGGGGCCGACCTAGGGTTAGGATTAGCCCCGAGGAGGCCGGCAGGCAGGATCCATGGGCGGTGTGGGGAGGGGGGGGGCAGGCCGAGGGGAGGGTGCTGGTGAGTGGGATCGTGGGCCCAAGTGTTTTGTCGCAGGCGGCCTTCGAAGCTCGCCAGGGGCTCGGAGGGCCCTACCCGTTCTCGAGCCTGAATGACTGGCGGCGCCCCTAGCGGCCCGGGTGGCGGGGGGCTGCAGGGTGAGTCCAGCGCTGGGGTTCGGAGGTTCCCAATCCCCAGCGTTGGGGCGCCAAGCCCCTTGGATGGGCCCTTCGGGGACCGATCTAGGGTTAGGATTAGCCTCCAGGAGTAGGGCAGGTCCGATCCGCCTGCTGTGTTTCGAGCGGAGGGGCGGGTTGAGGTGAGGGCGCTGACTAGTGGGAGTGTGGGCCCATGCGCTTTGGGGAACGGGTGCATCGAGGGTCCGGGGGGGGGGGGCTGGGAGGGCCCTGTATGTTCTCCTGCCCTGAATGAGCGGCAGCGCCCCTAGTGGCCCAGGTGGTGGAGGCTCAACAGTGTTAGTCCGGCCCTGGGGCACTGGGGTCCCCAATCCCCAGCGTTGCATCCCCGGGCCCCTTGTCAGGGGCCTCTCGGGGACTGACCTGGGGTGAGGGTTAGCAAGCAGGATGCCGGCAGGCCCAAAATGCCGGCTGTGCGGCGAGTGGAGGGGCGGGCGGAGTGAGGGCTCTGGCGAGGAGGAGCCTGGGCCCAAACATTTTGGTGCGGGGGCCTTCAAAGGTCGCGGGGGGCTCAGAGGGCCCTGCCCGGTCTCCCCCCCTGAATCACCGGCGGGCCCCCTAGCGGCCCAGGGGTGGGGGGCTGCAGGGTGAATCCGGCGCTGGGTCTCGGGTCCCCACTCCCTGGCGTTGGGGCGCCAAGCACCTTCGGATGGGCCCCTGGGGGACCCACCTTGGGTTAGGCTTAGCCCCCAGGAGGCCATCAGGCCCAATCCCCTGGCTGTGTAGCGCATTGCGGCGGGCCAGGGGAGGGAGCTGGCGAGCGGGACCGTGGGCCCACAGGTTTTGGCGCTGGGGCGGCCTTCGAAGGTCGTCAGGGGCTTGTAGGACCCTGCCCCTTCTCCCGCCTGAATGACCGGCGGCGCTCCTAGCGGCCCCGGTGGCGGGTGGCTGCAGGGTGAGTCCGGCCCTGGGGCTAGGACGTCCGGGATCCCGGGCATGGCGGCACAAGGCCCCTTGGGAGGGGCCCCTCGGGAACCGACCTAGGGTTAGGGTTAGCCCCCAGGAGGCCGGCAGGTCCGATCCGGCTGCTGTGTTTCGAGCGGAGGGGCGGGTTGAGGTGGGGGCGCTGACTAGTGGGAACGTGGGCCCAAGCGCTTTGGGGCAGGGGGCCATCGAATGTGGAAGGGGGCTTGGAGGGCCCTGCCCCTTCTCCCGCCGGGAATGAGCGGCAGCGCCCCTAGTGGCCCAGGTGGTGGAGGGGCAACAGTGTTAGTCCGGCCCTGGGGCACTGGGGTCCCCAATCCCCAGCGTTGCATCCCCGGGCCCCTTGTCAGGGGCCTCTCGGGGACTGACCTAGGGTGAGGGTTAGCAAGCAGGATGCCGGCAGGCCCAAAATGCCGGCTGTGCGGCGAGTGGAGGGGCGGGCGGAGTGAGGGCGCTGGCGAGCAGGAGCCTGGGCCCAAACATTTTGGCGCCTGGGGCCTTCCAAGGTCGCTGGGGGCTCAGAGGGCCCTGCCCGTTCTGCCGCCCTGATGACAGGCGGCGCCAATAACGGCCCGGGTGGCGGTGGGGCGGAGGGTGAGTCCAGCGCTGGGTCTCGGGTCCCCAATCCCAGGCGTTGGGGCGCCAGGCCCCTCGCGAGGGGCCCCTAAGGAGCCCACCTAGAGTTAGGGTTAGCCCCCAGGAGGCCTGCAAGCCCGATCTGCTGGATGTGCAGCGAGCGGAGGGGCAGGCCGAGCTGAGGGCGTTGAGGAGTGGGAGCGGGGGCCCAAGAGTTTGGCGCGGGGGCCTTCGAAATGCGCCAGGGGCTCGGTGTGCCCTGCACATTCTCCCGCCCTGAATGACCAGCGGCGCCAATAAAGGCCCGGGTGGCGGTGGGGCGGAGGGTGAGTCCAGCGCTGGGGCGGGGGTCCCCAGTCCCTGGCATTGCGGTGCCAGGCCCCTTGGGAGGCGCCCCTTGGGGGCCGACCTAGGGTTAGGATTAGCCCCGAGGAGGCCGGCAGGCAGGATCCATGGGCGGTGTGGGGAGGGGGGGGCAGGCCGAGGGGAGGGCGCTGGTGAGTGGGATCGTGGGCCCAAGTGTTTTGTCGCAGGCGGCCTTCGAAGCTCGCCAGGGGCTCGGAGGGCCCTACCCGTTCTCGAGCCTGAATGACTGGCGGCGCCCCTAGCGGCCCGGGTGGCGGGGGGCTGCAGGGTGAGTCCAGCGCTGGGGTTCGGAGGTTCCCAATCCCCAGCGTTGGGGCGCCAAGCCCCTTGGATGGGCCCTTCGGGGACCGACCCAGGGTTAGGATTAGCCTCCAGGAGTAGGGCAGGTCCGATCCGCCTGCTGTGTTTCGAGCGGAGGGGCGGGTTGAGGTGAGGGCGCTGACTAGTGGGAGCGTGGGCCCAAGCGCTTTGGGGAGCGGGTGCATCGAGGGTCCGGGGTGGGGCTGGAAGGGCCCTGTATGTTCTCCTGCCCTGAATGAGCGGCAGCGCCCCTAGTGGCCCAGGTGGTGGAGGGACAGCAGTGTTAGTTTGGCCCTGGGTCTCAGGGGTCCCCAATCCCCAGCGTCGCAGCCCCAGGCCCCTTGTTATGGGCCTCTCGGGGACTGACCTAGGGTTAGGGTTAGCAAGCAGGATGCCGGCAGGCCCGAAATGCCGCCTGCGCTGTGAGTGGAGGGGCGGGCGGAGTGAGGGCGCTGGCGAGCACAAGCCTGGGCCCAAACATTTTGGCGCGGGGGCCTTCAAAGGTCGCGGGGGGCTCAGAGGGCCCTGCCCGGTCTCCCCCCCTGAATCACCGGCGGGCCCCCTAGCGGCCCAGGGGTGGGGGGCTGCAGGGTGAATCCGGCGCTGGGTCTCGGGTCCCCAATCCCTGGCGTTGGGGCGCCAAGCACCTTCGGATGGGCCCCTGGGGGACCCACCTTGGGTTAGGCTTAGCCCCCAGGAGGCCATCAGGCCCAATCCCCTGGCTGTGTAGCGCGCATTGCGGCGGGCCAGGGGAGGGAGCTGGCGAGCGGGACCGTGGGCCCACAGGTTTTGGCGCTGGGGCGGCCTTCGAAGGTCGTCAGGGGCTTGTAGGACCCTGCCCCTTCTCCCGCCTGAATGACCGGCGGCGCTCCTAGCGGCCCGGGTGGCGGGTGGCTGCAGGGTGAGTCCGGCCCTGGGGCTAGGACGTCCGGGATCCCGGGCATGGCGGCGCAAGGCCCCTTGGGAGGGGCCCCTCGGGAACCGACCTAGGGTTAGGGTTAGCCCCCAGGAGGCCGGCAGGTCCGATCCGGCTGCTGTGTTTCGAGCGGAGGGGCGGGTTGAGGTGGGGGCGCTGACTAGTGGGAACGTGGGCCCAAGCGCTTTGGGGCAGGGGGCCATCGAATGTGGAAGGGGGCTTGGAGGGCCCTGCCCCTTCTCCCGCCGGGAATGAGCGGCAGCGCCCCTAGTGGCCCAGGTGGTGGAGGGGCAACAGTGTTAGTCCGGCCCTGGGGCACTGGGGTCCCCAATCCCCAGCGTTGCATCCCCGGGCCCCTTGTCAGGGGCCTCTCGGGGACTGACCTAGGGTGAGGGTTAGCAAGCAGGATGGCGGCAGGCCCAAAATGCCGGCTGTGCGGCGAGTGGAGGGGCGGGCGGAGTGAGGGCGCTGGCGAGCAGGAGCCTGGGCCCAAACATTTTGGCGCCTGGGGCCTTCCAAGGTCGCTGGGGGCTCAGAGGGCCCTGCCCGTTCTGCCGCCCTGATGACAGGCGGCGCCAATAACGGCCCGGGTGGCGGTGGGGCGGAGGGTGAGTCCAGCGCTGGGTCTCGGGTCCCCAATCCCAGGCGTTGGGGCGCCAGGCCCCTCGCGAGGGGCCCCTAAGGAGCCCACCTAGAGTTAGGGTTAGCCCCCAGGAGGCCTGCAAGCCCGATCTGCTGGATGTGCAGCGAGCGGAGGGGCAGGCCGAGCTGAGGGCGTTGAGGAGTGGGAGCGGGGGCCCAAGAGTTTGGCGCGGGGGCCTTCGAAATGCGCCAGGGGCTCGGTGTGCCCTGCACATTCTCCCGCCCTGAATGACCAGCGGCGCCAATAAAGGCCCGGGTGGCGGTGGGGCGGAGGGTGAGTCCAGCGCTGGGGCGGGGGTCCCCAGTCCCTGGCATTGCGGTGCCAGGCCCCTTGGGAGGCGCCCCTTGGGGGCCGACCTAGGGTTAGGATTAGCCCCGAGGAGGCCGGCAGGCAGGATCCATGGGCGGTGTGGGGAGGGGGGGGCAGGCCGAGGGGAGGGCGCTGGTGAGTGGGATCGTGGGCCCAAGTGTTTTGTCGCAGGCGGCCTTCGAAGCTCGCCAGGGGCTCGGAGGGCCCTACCCGTTCTCGAGCCTGAATGACTGGCGGCGCCCCTAGCGGCCCGGGTGGCGGGGGGCTGCAGGGTGAGTCCAGCGCTGGGGTTCGGAGGTTCCCAATCCCCAGCGTTGGGGCGCCAAGCCCCTTGGATGGGCCCTTCGGGGACCGACCCAGGGTTAGGATTAGCCTCCAGGAGTAGGGCAGGTCCGATCCGCCTGCTGTGTTTCGAGCGGAGGGGCGGGTTGAGGTGAGGGCGCTGACTAGTGGGAGCGTGGGCCCAAGCGCTTTGGGGAGCGGGTGCATCGAGGGTCCGGGGTGGGGCTGGAAGGGCCCTGTATGTTCTCCTGCCCTGAATGAGCGGCAGCGCCCCTAGTGGCCCAGGTGGTGGAGGGACAGCAGTGTTAGTTTGGCCCTGGGTCTCAGGGGTCCCCAATCCCCAGCGTCGCAGCCCCAGGCCCCTTGTCAGGGGCCTCTCGGGGACTGACCTAGGGTTAGGGTTAGCAAGCAGGATGCCGGCAGGCCCGAAATGCCGCCTGCGCTGTGAGTGGAGGGGCGGGCGGAGTGAGGGCGCTGGCGAGCAGAAGCCTGGGCCCAAACATTTTGGCGCGGGGGCCTTCAAAGGTCGCGGGGGGCTCAGAGGGCCCTGCCCGGTCTCCCCCCCTGAATTACCGGCGGGCCCCCTAGCGTTCCAGGGGTGGGGGGCTGCAGGGTGAATCCGGCGCTGGGTCTCGGGTCCCCAGTCCCTGGCGTTGGGGCGCCAAGCACCTTCGGATGGGCCCCTGGGGGACCCACCTTGGGTTAGGCTTAGCCCCCAGGAGGCCATCAGGCCCAATCCCCTGGCTGTGTAGCGCGCATTGCGGCGGGCCAGGGGAGGGAGCTGGCGAGCGGGACCGTGGGCCCACAGGTTTTGGCGCTGGGGCGGCCTTCGAAGGTCGTCAGGGGCTTGTAGGACCCTGCCCCTTCTCCCGCCTGAATGACCGGCGGCGCTCCTAGCGGCCCGGGTGGCGGGTGGCTGCAGTGTGAGTCCGGCCCTGGGGCTAGGACGTCCGGGATCCCGGGCAGGGCGGCGCAAGGCCCCTTGGGAGGGGCCCCTCGGGAACCGACCTAGGGTTAGGGTTAGCCCCCAGGAGGCCGGCAGGTCCGATCCGGCTGCTGTGTTTCGAGCGGAGTGGCGGGTTGAGGTGGGGGCGCTGACTAGTGGGAACGTGGGCCCAAGCGCTTTGGGGCAGGGGGCCATCGAATGTGGAAGGGGGCTTGGAGGGCCCTGCCCCTTCTCCCGCCGGGAATGAGCGGCAGCGCCCCTAGTGGCCCAGGTGGTGGAGGGGCAACAGTGTTAGTCCGGCCCTGGGGCACTGGGGTCCCCAATCCCCAGCGTTGCATCCCCGGGCCCCTTGTCAGGGGCCTCTCGGGGACTGACCTAGGGTGAGGGTTAGCAAGCAGGATGCCGGCAGGCCCAAAATGCCGGCTGTGCGGCGAGTGGAGGGGCGGGCGGAGTGAGGGCGCTGGCGAGCAGGAGCCTGGGCCCAAACATTTTGGCGCCTGGGGCCTTCCAAGGTCGCTGGGGGCTCAGAGGGCCCTGCCCGTTCTGCCGCCCTGATGACAGGCGGCGCCAATAACCGCCCGGGTGGCGGTGGGGCGGAGGGTGAGTCCAGCGCTGGGTCTCGGGTCCCCAATCCCAGGCGTTGGGGCGCCAGGCCCCTTGCGAGGGGCCCCTAAGGAGCCCACCTAGAGTTAGGGTTAGCCCCCAGGAGGCCTGCAAGCCCGATCTGCTGGATGTGCAGCGAGCGGAGGGGCAGGCCGAGCTGAGGGCGATGAGGAGTGGGAGCGGGGGCCCAAGAGTTTGGCGCGGGGGCCTTCGAAATGCGCCAGGGGCTCGGTGTGCCCTGCACATTCTCCCGCCCTGAATGACCAACGGCGCCAATAAAGGCCCGGGTGGCGGTGGGGCGGAGGGTGAGTCCAGCGCTGGGGCGGGGGTCCCCAGTCCCTGGCATTGCGGTGCCAGGGCCCTTGGGAGGCGCCCCTTGGGGGCCGACCTAGGGTTAGGATTAGCCCCGAGGAGGCCGGCAGGCAGGATCCATGGGCGGTGTGGGGAGGGGGGGGCAGGCCGAGGGGAGGGCGCTGGTGAGTGGGATCGTGGGCCCAAGTGTTTTGTCGCAGGCGGCCTTCGAAGCTCGCCAGGGGCTCGGAGGGCCCTACCCGTTCTCGAGCCTGAATGACTGGCGGCGCCCCTAGCGGCCCGGGTGGCGGGGGGCTGCAGGGTGAGTCCAGCGCTGGGGTTCGGAGGTTCCCAATCCCCAGCGTTGGGGCGCCAAGCCCCTTGGATGGGCCCTTCGGGGACCGATCTAGGGTTAGGATTAGCCTCCAGGAGTAGGGCAGGTCCGATCCGCCTGCTGTGTTTCGAGCGGAGGGGCGGGTTGAGGTGAGGGCGCTGACTAGTGGGAGCGTGGGCCCAAGCGCTTTGGGGAGCGGGTGCATCGAGGGTCCGGGGGGGGGGCTGGAAGGGCCCTGTATGTTCTCCTGCCCTGAATGAGCGGCAGCGCCCCTAGTGGCCCAGGTGGTGGAGGGACAGCAGTGTTAGTTTGGCCCTGGGTCTCAGGGGTCCCCAATCCCCAGCGTTGCAGCCCCAGGCCCCTTGTTATGGGCCTCTCAGGGACTGACCTAGGGTTAGGGTTAGCAAGCAGGATGCCGGCAGGCCCGAAATGCCGCCTGTGCTGTGAGTGGAGGGGCGGGCGGAGTGAGGGCGCTGGCGAGCAGAAGCCTGGGCCCAAACATTTTGGCGCGGGGGCCTTCAAAGGTCGCGGGGGGCTCAGAGGGCCCTGCCCGGTCTCCCCCCCTGAATAACCGGCGGGCCCCCTAGCGGCCCAGGGGTGAGGGGCTGCAGGGTGAATCCGGCGCTGGGTCTCGGGTCCCCAGTCCCTGGCGTTGGGGCGCCAAGCACCTTCGGATGGGCCCCTGGGGGACCCACCTTGGGTTAGGCTTAGCCCCCAGGAGGCCATCAGGCCCAATCCCCTGGCTGTGTAGCGCATTGCGGCGGGCCAGGGGAGGGAGCTGGCGAGCGGGACCGTGGGCCCACAGGTTTTGGCGCTGGGGCGGCCTTCGAAGGTCGTCAGGGGCTTGTAGGACCCTGCCCCTTCTCCCGCCTGAATGACCGGCGGCGCTCCTAGCGGCCCCGGTGGCGGGTGGCTGCAGGGTGAGTCCGGCCCTGGGGCTAGGACGTCCGGGATCCCGGGCATGGCGGCACAAGGCCCCTTGGGAGGGGCCCCTCGGGAACCGACCTAGGGTTAGGGTTAGCCCCCAGGAGGCCGGCAGGTCCGATCCGGCTGCTGTGTTTCGAGCGGAGGGGCGGGTTGAGGTGGGGGCGCTGACTAGTGGGAACGTGGGCCCAAGCGCTTTGGGGCAGGGGGCCATCGAATGTGGAAGGGGGCTTGGAGGGCCCTGCCCCTTCTCCCGCCGGGAATGAGCGGCAGCGCCCCTAGTGGCCCAGGTGGTGGAGGGGCAACAGTGTTAGTCCGGCCCTGGGGCACTGGGGTCCCCAATCCCCAGCGTTGCATCCCCGGGCCCCTTGTCAGGGGCCTCTCAGGGACTGACCTAGGGTTAGGGTTAGCAAGCAGGATGCCGGCAGGCCCAAAATGCCGGCTGTGCGGCGAGTGGAGGGGCGGGCGGAGTGAGGGGGCTGGCGAGCAGGACCCTGGGCCCAAACATTTTGGCGCCTGGGGCCTTCCAAGGTCGCTGGGGGCTCAGAGGGCCCTGCCCGTTCTGCCGCCCTGATGACAGGCGGCGCCAATAACGGCCCGGGTGGCGGTGGGGCGGAGGGTGAGTCCAGCGCTGGGTCTCGGGTCCCCAATCCCAGGCGTTGGGGCGCCAGGCCCCTCGCGAGGGGCCCCTAAGGAGCCCACCTAGAGTTAGGGTTAGCCCCCAGGAGGCCTGCAAGCCCGATCTGCTGGATGTGCAGCGAGCGGAGGGGCAGGCCGAGCTGAGGGCGTTGAGGAGTGGGAGCGGGGGCCCAAGAGTTTGGCGCGGGGGCCTTCGAAATGCGCCAGGGGCTCGGTGTGCCCTGCACATTCTCCCGCCCTGAATGACCAGCGGCGCCAATAAAGGCCCGGGTGGCGGTGGGGCGGAGGGTGAGTCCAGCGCTGGGGCGGGGGGTCCCAAGTCCCTGGCATTGCGGTGCCAGGCCCCTTGGGAGGCGCCCCTTGGGGGCCGACCTAGGGTTAGGATTAGCCCCGAGGAGGCCGGCAGGCAGGATCCATGGGCGGTGTGGGGAGGGGGGGGGCAGGCCGAGGGGAGGGTGCTGGTGAGTGGGATCGTGGGCCCAAGTGTTTTGTCGCAGGCGGCCTTCGAAGCTCGCCAGGGGCTCGGAGGGCCCTACCCGTTCTCGAGCCTGAATGACTGGCGGCGCCCCTAGCGGCCCGGGTGGCGGGGGGCTGCAGGGTGAGTCCAGCGCTGGGGTTCGGAGGTTCCCAATCCCCAGCGTTGGGGCGCCAAGCCCCTTGGATGGGCCCTTCGGGGACCGATCTAGGGTTAGGATTAGCCTCCAGGAGTAGGGCAGGTCCGATCCGCCTGCTGTGTTTCGAGCGGAGGGGCGGGTTGAGGTGAGGGCGCTGACTAGTGGGAGTGTGGGCCCAAGCGCTTTGGGGAGCGGGTGCATCGAGGGTCCGGGGTGGGGCTGGAAGGGCCCTGTATGTTCTCCTGCCCTGAATGAGCGGCAGCGCCCCTAGTGGCCCAGGTGGTGGAGGCTCAACAGTGTTAGTCCGGCCCTGGGGCACTGGGGTCCCCAATCCCCAGCGTTGCATCCCCGGGCCCCTTGTCAGGGGCCTCTCGGGGACTGACCTGGGGTGAGGGTTAGCAAGCAGGATGCCGGCAGGCCCAAAATGCCGGCTGTGCGGCGAGTGGAGGGGCGGGCGGAGTGAGGGCTCTGGCGAGGAGGAGCCTGGGCCCAAACATTTTGGTGCGGGGGCCTTCAAAGGTCGCGGGGGGCTCAGAGGGCCCTGCCCGGTCTCCCCCCCTGAATCACCGGCGGGCCCCCTAGCGGCCCAGGGGTGGGGGGCTGCAGGGTGAATCCGGCGCTGGGTCTCGGGTCCCCACTCCCTGGCGTTGGGGCGCCAAGCACCTTCGGATGGGCCCCTGGGGGACCCACCTTGGGTTAGGCTTAGCCCCCAGGAGGCCATCAGGCCCAATCCCCTGGCTGTGTAGCGCGCATTGCGGCGGGCCAGGGGAGGGAGCTGGCGAGCGGGACCGTGGGCCCACAGGTTTTGGCGCTGGGGCGGCCTTCGAAGGTCGTCAGGGGCTTGTAGGACCCTGCCCCTTCTCCCGCCTGAATGACCGGCGGCGCTCCTAGCGGCCCCGGTGGCGGGTGGCTGCAGGGTGAGTCCGGCCCTGGGGCTAGGACGTTCGGTGATCCCGGGCATGGCGGCGCAAGACCCCATGGGAGGGGCCCCTCGGGAACCGACCTAGGGTTAGGGTTAGCCCCCAGGAGGCCGGCAGGTCCGATCCGGCTGCTGTGTTTCGAGCGGAGGGGCGGGTTGAGGTGGGGGCGCTGACTAGTGGGAACGTGGGCCCAAGCGCTTTGGGGCAGGGGGCCATCGAATGTGGAAGGGGGCTTGGAGGGCCCTGCCCCTTCTCCCGCCGGGAATGAGCGGCAGCGCCCCTAGTGGCCCAGGTGGTGGAGGGGCAACAGTGTTAGTCCGGCCCTGGGGCACTGGGGTCCCCAATCCCCAGCGTTGCATCCCCGGGCCCCTTGTCAGGGGCCTCTCGGGGACTGACCTAGGGTTAGGGTTAGCAAGCAGGATGCCGGCAGGCCCAAAATGCCGACTGTGCGGCGAGTGGAGGGTCGGGCGGAGTGAGGGCGCTGGCGAGCAGGAGCCTGGGCCCAAACATTTTGGCGCCTGGGGCCTTCCAAGGTCGCTGGGGGCTCAGAGGGCCCTGCCCGTTCTGCCGCCCTGATGACAGGCGGCGCCAATAACGGCCCGGGTGGCGGTGGGGCGGAGGGTGAGTCCAGCGCTGGGTCTCGGGTCCCCAATCCCAGGCGTTGGGGCGCCAGGCCCCTTGCGAGGGGCCCCTAAGGAGCCCACCTAGAGTTAGGGTTAGCCCCCAGGAGGCCTGCAAGCCCGATCTGCTGGATGTGCAGCGAGCGGAGGGGCAGGCCGAGCTGAGGGCGTTGAGGAGTGGGAGCGGGGGCCCAAGAGTTTGGCGCGGGGGCCTTCGAAATGCGCCAGGGGCTCGGTGTGCCCTGCACATTCTCCCGCCCTGAATGACCAGCGGCGCCAATAAAGGCCCGGGTGGCGGTGGGGCGGAGGGTGAGTCCAGCGCTGGGGCGGGGGTCCCCAATCCCTGGCATTGCGGTGCCAGGCCCCTTGGGAGGCGCCCCTTGGGGGCCGACCTAGGGTTAGGATTAGCCCCGAGGAGGCCGGCAGGCAGGATCCATGGGCGTTGTGGGGAGGGGGGGGCAGGCCGAGGGGAGGGCGCTGGTGAGTGGGATCGTGGGCCCAAGTGTTTTGTCGCAGGCGGCCTTCGAAGCTCGCCAGGGGCTCGGAGGGCCCTACCCGTTCTCGAGCCTGAATGACTGGCGGCGCCCCTAGCGGCCCGGGTGGCGGGGGGCTGCAGGGTGAGTCCAGCGCTGGGGTTCGGAGGTTCCCAATCCCCAGCGTTGGGGCGCCAAGCCCCTTGGATGGGCCCTTCGGGGACCGACCTAGGGTTAGGATTAGCCTCCAGGAGTAGGGCAGGTCCGATCCGCCTGCTGTGTTTCGAGCGGAGGGGCGGGTTGAGGTGAGGGCGCTGACTAGTGGGAGCGTGGGCCCAAGCGCTTTGGGGAGCGGGTGCATCGAGGGTCCGGGGGGGGGCTGGAAGGGCCCTGTATGTTCTCCTGCCGTGAATGAGCGGCAGCGCCCCTAGTGGCCCAGGTGGTGGAGGGACAGCAGTGTTAGTTTGGCCCTGTGTCTCAGGGGTCCCCAATCCCCAGCGTTGCAGCCCCAGGCCCCTTGTTATGGGCCTCTCGGGGACTGACCTAGGGTTAGGGTTAGCAAGCAGGATGCCGGCAGGCCCGAAATGCCGCCTGTGCTGAGTGGAGGGGTGGGCGGAGTGAGGGCGCTGGCGAGCAGAAGCCTGGGCCCAAATATTTTGGTGCGGGGGCCTTCAAAGGTCGCGGGGGGCTCAGAGGGCCCTGCCCGGTCTCCCCCCCTGAATCACCGGCGGGCCCCCTAGCGGCCCAGGGGTGGGGGGCTGCAGGGTGAATCCGGCGCTGGGTCTCAGATCCCCACAACCTGGCGTTGGGGCGCCAAGCACCTTCGGATGGGCCCCTGGGGGACCCACCTTGGGTTAGGCTTAGCCCCCAGGAGGCCATCAGGCCCAATCCCCTGGCTGTGTAGCGCGCATTGTGGCGGGCCAGGGGAGGGAGCTGGCGAGCGGGACCGTGGGCCCACAGGTTTTGGCTCTGGGGCGGCCTTCGAAGGTCCTCAGGGGCTTGTAGGACCCTGCCCCTTCTCCCGCCTGAATGACCGGCGGCGCTCCTAGCGGCCCGGGTGGCGGGTGGCTGCAGGGTGAGTCCGGCCCTGGGGATAGGACGTCCGGGATCCCGGGCATGGTGGCGCAAGGCCCCTTGGGAGGGGCCCCTCGGGAACCGACCTAGTTTTAGGGTTAGCCCCCAGGAGGCCGGCAGGTCCGATTCGGCTGCTGTGTTTCGAGCGGAGGGGCGGGTTGAGGTGGGGGCGCTGACTAGTGGGAACGTGGGCCCAAGCGCTTTGGGGCAGGGGGCCATCGAATGTGGAAGGGGGCTTGGAGGGCCCTGCCCCTTCTCCCGCCGGGAATGAGCGGCAGCGCCCCTAGTGGCCCAGGTGGTGGAGGGGCAACAGTGTTAGTCCGGCCCTGGGGCACTGGGGTCCCCAATCCCCAGCGTTGCATCCCCGGGCCCCTTGTCAGGGGCCTCTCGGGGACTGACCTAGGGTTAGGGTTAGCAAGCAGGATGGGGGCAGGCCCGAAATGCCGGCTGTGCGGCGAGTGCAGGGGCGGGCGGAGTGAGGGCGCTGGCGAGCAGGAGCCTGTGCCCAAACATTTTGGCGCCTGGGGCCTTCCAAGGTCGCTGGGGGCTCAGAGGGCCCTGCCCGTTCTGCCGCCCTGATGACAGGCGGCGCCAATAACGGCCCGGGTGGCGGTGGGGCGGAGGGTGAGTCCAGCGCTGGGTCTCGGGTCCCCAATCCCAGGCGTTGGGGCGCCAGGCCCCTTGCGAGGGGCCCCTAAGGAGCCCACCTAGAGTTAGGGTTAGCCCCCAGGAGGCCTGCAAGCCCGATCTGCTGGATGTGCAGCGAGCGGAGGGGCAGGCCGAGCTGAGGGCGTTGAGGAGTGGGAGCGGGGGCCCAAGAGTTTGGCGCGGGGGCCTTCGAAATGCGCCAGGGGCTCGGTGTGCCCTGCACATTCTCCCGCCCTGAATGACCAGCGGCGCCAATAAAGGCCCGGGTGGCGGTGGGGCGGAGGGTGAGTCCAGCGCTGGGGCGGGGGTCCCCAATCCCTGGCATTGCGGTGCCAGGCCCCTTGGGAGGCGCCCCTTGGGGGCCGACCTAGGGTTAGGATTAGCCCCGAGGAGGCCGGCAGGCAGGATCCATGGGCGGTGTGGGGAGGGGGGGCAGGCCGAGGGGAGGGCGCTGGTGAGTGGGATCGTGGGCCCAAGTGTTTTGTCGCAGGCGGCCTTCGAAGCTCGCCAGGGGCTCGGAGGGCCCTACCCGTTCTCGAGCCTGAATGACTGGCGGCGCCCCTAGCGGCCCGGGTGGCGGGGGGCTGCAGGGTGAGTCCAGCGCTGGGGTTCGGAGGTTCCCAATCCCCAGCGTTGGGGCGCCAAGCCCCTTGGATGGGCCCTTCGGGGACCGACCTAGGGTTAGGATTAGCCTCCAGGAGTATGGCTGGTCCGATCCGCCTGCTGTGTTTCGAGCGGAGGGGCGGGTTGAGGTGAGGGCGCTGACTAGTGGGAGCGTGGGCCCAAGCGCTTTGGGGAGCGGGTGCATCGAGGGTCGGGGGGGGGGGGGGCTGGAAGGGCCCTGTATGTTCTCCTCCCCTGAATGAGCGGCAGCGCCCCTAGTGGCCCAGGTGGTGGAGGGACAGCAGTGTTAGTTTGGCCCTGGGTCTCAGGGGTCCCCAATCCCCAGCGTTGCAGCCCCAGGCCCCTTGTTATGGGCCTCTCGGGGACAGACCTAGGGTTAGGGTTAGCAAGCAGGATGCCGGCAGGCCCGAAATGCCGCCTGTGCTGTGAGTGGAGGGGCGGGCGGAGTGAGGGCGCTGGCGAGCAGAAGCCTGGGCCCAAACATTTTGGTGCGGGGGCCTTCAAAGGTCGCGGGGGGCTCAGAGGGCCCTGCCCGGTCTCCCCCCTGAATCACCGGCGGGCCCCCTAGCGGCCCAGGGGTGGGGGGCTGCAGGGTGAATCCGGCGCTGGGTCTCGGGTCCCCACTCCCTGGCGTTGGGGCGCCAAGCACCTTCGGATGGGCCCCTGGGGGACCCACCTTGGGTTAGGCTTAGCCCCCAGGAGGCCATCAGGCCCAATCCCCTGGCTGTGTAGCGCGCATTGCGGCGGGCCAGGGGAGGGAGCTGGCGAGCGGGACCGTGGGCCCACAGGTTTTGGCGCTGGGGCGGCCTTCGAAGGTCCTCAGGGGCTTGTAGGACCCTGCCCCTTCTCCCGCCTGAATGACCGGCGGCGCTCCTAGCGGCCCGGGTGGCGGGTGGCTGCAGGGTGAGTCCGGCCCTGGGGCTAGGACGTTCGGTGATCCCGGGCATGGCGGCGCAAGACCCCATGGGAGGGGCCCCTCGGGAACCGACCTAGGGTTAGGGTTAGCCCCCAGGAGGCCGGCAGGTCCGATCCGGCTGCTGTGTTTCGAGCGGAGGGGCGGGTTGAGGTGGGGGCGCTGACTAGTGGGAACGTGGGCCCAAGCGCTTTGGGGCAGGGGGCCATCGAATGTGGAAGGGGGCTTGGAGGGCCCTGCCCCTTCTCCCGCCGGGAATGAGCGGCAGCGCCCCTAGTGGCCCAGGTGGTGGAGGGGCAACAGTGTTAGTCCGGCCCTGGGGCACTGGGGTCCACAATCCCCAGCGTTGCATCCCCGGGCCCCTTCTCAGGGGCCTCTCGGGGACTGACCTAGGGTTAGGGTTAGCAAGCAGGATGCCGGCAGGCCCAAAATGCCGGCTGTGCGGCGAGTGGAGGGGCGGGCGGAGTGAGGGGGCTGGCGAGCAGGAGCCTGGGCCCAAACATTTTGGCGCCTGGGGCCTTCCAAGGTCGCTGGGGGCTCAGAGGGCCCTGCCCGTTCTGCCGCCCTGATGACAGGCGGCGCCAATAACGGCCCGGGTGGCGGTGGGGCGCAGGGTGAGTCCAGCGCTGGGTCTCGGGTCCCCAATCCCAGGCGTTGGGGCGCCAGGCCCCTTGCGAGGGGCCCCTAAGGAGCCCACCTAGAGTTAGGGTTAGCCCCAGGAGGCCTGCAAGCCCGATCTGCTGGATGTGCAGCGAGCGGAGGGGCAGGCCGAGCTGAGGGCGTTGAGGAGTGGGAGCGGGGGCCCAAGAGTTTGGCGCGGGGGCCTTCGAAATGCGCCAGGGGCTCGGTGTGCCCTGCACATTCTCCCGCCCTGAATGACCAGCGGCGCCAATAAATGCCGGGTGGCGGTGGGGCGGAGGGTGAGTCCAGCGCTGGGGTTCGGAGGTTCCCAATCCCCAGCGTTGGGGCGCCAAGCCCCTTGGATGGGCCCTTCGGGGACCGACCTAGGGTTAGGATTAGCCTCCAGGAGTAGGGCAGGTCCGATCCGCCTGCTGTGTTTCGAGCGGAGGGCCGGGTTGAGTTGAGGGCGCTGACTAGTGGGAGCGTGGGCCCAAGCGCTTTGGGGAGCGGGTGCATCGAGGGTCCGGGGGGGGGGGGGGCTGGAAGGACCCTGTATGTTCTCCTGCCCTGAATGAGCGGCAGCGCCCCTAGTGGCCCAGGTGATGGAGGGACAGCAGTGTTAGTTTGGCCCTGGGTCTCAGGGGTCCCCAATCCCCAGCGTTGCAGCCCCAGGCCCCTTGTTATGGGCCTCTCGGGGACAGACCTAGGCTTAGGGTTAGCAAGCAGGATGCCGGCAGGCCCGAAATGCCGCCTGTGCTGTGAGTGGAGGGGCGGGCGGAGTGAGGGCGCTGGCGAGCAGAAGCCTGGGCCCAAACATTTTGGTGCGGGGGCCTTCAAAGGTCGCGGGGGGCTCAGAGGGCCCTGCCCGGTCTCCCCCCCTGAATCACCGGCGGGCCCCCTAGCGGCCCAGGGGTGGGGGGCTGCAGGGTGAATCCGGCGCTGGGTCTCGGGTCCCCACTCCCTGGCGTTGGGGCGCCAAGCACCTTCGGATGGGCCCCCTGGGGGACCCACCTTGGGTTAGGCTTAGCCCCCAGGAGGCCATCAGGCCCAATCCCCTGGCTGTGTAGCGCGCATTGCGGCGGGCCAGGGGAGGGAGCTGGCGAGCGGGACCGTGGGCCCACAGGTTTTGGCGCTGGGGCGGCCTTCGAAGGTCGTCAGGGGCTTGTAGGACCCTGCCCCTTCTCCCGCCTGAATGACCGGCGGCGCTCCTAGCGGCCCGGGTGGCGGGTGGCTGCAGGGTGAGTCCGGCCCTGGGGCTAGGACGTTCGGTGATCCCGGGCATGGCGGCGCAAGACCCCATGGGAGGGGCCCCTCGGGAACCGACCTAGGGTTAGGGTTAGCCCCCAGGAGGGCGGCAGGTCCGATCCGGCTGCTGTGTTTCGAGCGGAGGGGCGGGTTGAGGTGGGGGCGCTGACTAGTGGGAACGTGGGCCCAAGCACTTTGGGGCAGGGGGCCATCGAATGTGGAAGGGGGCTTGGAGGGCCCTGCCCCTTCTCCCGCCGGGAATGAGCGGCAGCGCCCCTAGTGGCCCAGGTGGTGGAGGGGCAACAGTGTTAGTCCGGCCCTGGGGCACTGGGGTCCACAATCCCCAGCGTTGCATCCCCGGGCCCCTTGTCAGGGGCCTCTCGGGGACTGACCTAGGGTTAGGGTTAGCAAGCAGGATGCCGGCGGGCCCAAAATGCCGGCTGTGCGGCGAGTGGAGGGGCGGGCGGAGTGAGGGGGCTGGCGAGCAGGAGGAGCCTGGGCCCAAACATTTTGGCGCCTGGGGCCTTCCAAGGTCGCTGGGGGCTCAGAGGGCCCTGCCCGTTCTGCCGCCCTGATGACAGGCGGCGCCAATAACGGCCCGGGTGGCGGTGGGGCACAGGGTGAGTCCAGCGCTGGGTCTCGGGTCCCCAATCCCAGGCGTTGGGGCGCCAGGCCCCTTGCGAGGGGCCCCTAAGGAGCCCACCTAGAGTTAGGGTTAGCCCCCAGGAGGCCTGCAAGCCCGATCTGCTGGATGTGCAGCGAGCGGAGGGGCAGGCCGAGCTGAGGGCGTTGAGGAGTGGGAGCGGGGGCCCAAGAGTTTGGCGCGGGGGCCTTTGAAATGCGCCAGGGGCTCGGTGTGCCCTGCACATTCTCCCGCCCTGAATGACCAGCGGCGCCAATAAATGCCCGGGTGGCGGTGGGGCGGAGGGTGAGTCCAGCGCTGGGGTTCGGAGGTTCCCAATCCCCAGCGTTGGGGCGCCAAGCCCCTTGGATGGGCCCTTCGGGGACCGACCTAGGGTTAGGATTAGCCTCCAGGAGTAGGGCAGGTCCGATCCGCCTGCTGTGTTCCGAGCGGAGGGGCGGGTTGAGGTGAGGGCGCTGACTAGTGGGAGCGTGGGCCCAAGCGCTTTGGGGAGCGGGTGCATCGAGGGTCCGGGGGGGGGGGCTGGAAGGGCCCTGTATGTTCTCCTGCCCTGAATGAGCGGCAGTGCCCCTAGTGGCCCAGGTGGTGGAGGGACAGCAGTGTTAGTTTGGCCCTGGGTCTCAGGGGTCCCCAATCCCCAGCGTTGCAGCCCCAGGCCCCTTGTTATGGGCCTCTCGGGGACTGACCTAGGGTTAGGGTTAGCA